>NW_020853172.1:240294-310235 GCF_000972845.2 Larimichthys crocea
GCATCGCAGGCGATGGATTGGAAGAAAGAAGAGGGGAGGTTTTTCAGGCCCGGGGAAAGCTGGAACCAATCGTCGTGCTAGAACAGGAGCTGGGTTAGGAGAGGCTCGGCAGCCTGTGTGGACATAATGGCAGAGTTAAGAAGAGCTTGGTGTAATTTTAAATGCGTTGTTGACCTTGCTGAAAGATATTTAGTTCCCACACTGGACACACACATATAGGACATGCACACACACACACACACACACACACACACAGATGGTGGCGCTTGTGCACGCGCACAGTGCTGCTGGTAGTAACTCCGGGTCGGGAGAAGTACGTGACGCCACCAACTATTTCACTGATTCTGGTGAAACTGGATCATATTTATGGAGGAAATGTTTTCTGGTTTTCCCTCTGATGTCCTCCGGCTGCTCCGCCTCAACTCTCTGTGATTTACAGAGTTTATGACGGACAGTGAAGTAAACTGAAGGTGCTGTTAGTTATTGTTAGGTCAGTTTGTTAGCCCAGCTGTGATCTCAGAGCACAAGGGGTGGAGGTGTTTTGGGGTGCTGGAACCAATGTCGTGCTAGAATCGGAGCTGTGCAAGAGGGCAATGTAATCGGGCTCAGCAGCCTCTGTGGACATAATGGCAGAGGAGAAGAGCTGCTGTTAGCTCAGTTTGTTAGTTTGTTATTTATCCCATATATTGTACAAGAGTATTTACAGCAAATTGGCATCGCAGGCGATTTGGATTTGGAAGAAGAAGAAGAAGGGGAGGTTTTTCAGGCCCCGGGGAAAGCTGGAACCAATCGTCGTGCTAGAACCAGAGCTGGGTTAGGAGAGGACATAATGGCAGAGTTAAGAAGAGCTTGGTGTAATTTTAAATGCGTTGTTGACCTTGCTGAAAGATATTTAGTTCCCACACTGGACACACACATAGGACATGCACGCACACACACACACACACACACACAGATGGTGGCGCACGCGCTCGTGCACGCGCACAGTGCTGCAGGTAGTAACTCCTCCCCCCTCCATTCTGCCGCTTTAAACACAATAACCCGCCGGAGCTCCGTTGTGGACTACAAACCGGCTGCAGGTCCTGCTCAGGCGCGGCTTCTCGGGCTTTGCAGGTCACAGGTGAGCCGCTTCCAGACCTCCATGTTGTTGTTGTTGTTGTTGTTGCTGCTCTCTCTTGTTTACTGTCTGCGGTCTGTGCTGTGGACGGTGTCGGTAGGTTTGCACGCAGCAGCAGCCGCCTCCGTTACTCTCCTCTCATTCACCGGCGGTGGCTAATACTACCGCACGGTGCACCGGGGCACAAACCCGGCTTTATTTGCGTGTGTGTGTGGTGATAAGCTGCAGCTCCTGCAGAGGATATTCGCTTCAGAAACAGCTCACTCATGCCCGCTTTCGTCCTCATTGTTCTCCGTGAAGTTTTTCGCTCGCTGGCTGGAAGTGATGTAATGTAGCGCCCCGGTGCTTTGAGGGCGCACAGCGCCGGACTCCGGTTCACAAGAATCGGCCTTTTTTCTTTAAAAAAAAACGCAGCATTTCTCCTCTGAAATCACCCTGTAAACGATCCATCCACACTTCAACACAGAAGCTCAACTCTTGTGGCGTTTGTGCATCTGCTGCACTGTTTTTAAAAATGAAGAAAAACGTTTTCTTTTAATAATAATAATTGATCTAAACTCAGCCGATGTGCACAGTGGATCATGTGCATGTAGAAAAGTAACTCATAGTTATTATTTAACCAGCCTGTGATGGTTTCTGAGCTGATGAGGTTTAAAATGTTGCAATTTGTGAACAGACTTTGGTGTGAGATGATTGTTTAAACCTTTAACTAGTTATGTTGACTGTTAGTGTGTGCAGAAACTGTAATAGATTATGATGTCATGACTTGTTGAGCTCATTTCCCCACAACCCTGTGTGCAGCCTGCACCCTTTCCTGTTATCGGTTCCCCTAATACTTGTGTTTTTTTTCTGGACATGAATCATCAGTCGTCTTCCTGTCTACTGGTTGAAATGAATGAACCTTCATCCCGGCGACGTGATGCGTCACCTCTTCTGTGAAAGTTCTTTTTTAGCTGGAAGTGATGCAGTGAGTCCTCCTCCTGCAGAAATGTGTGAGTGCAAGAGCCTGCCGAGCACGGCCCCCAAGCTTTTTTAAATTAAAGGGACATTATTCAGCAGTATTCATGGGAAAATAATGTGCTGAAAGAACAGGAGGAGGAGCTCCTCCCAGTCTGGATGATTTACTGTTTATTCACTCAACTGGTGGAATGTGGGAGAGTGAAAATTAGAACAATACATCCACAACAGGAGACGCGACGGAGGAGGAACAACGGGAAGTCTCATTTCTTTTACAAACTGGATTTTTTTTAAGGGTGTGGGGAAGTTTTATGGGTTCAAAATGTATAAATGTAACCCGAGCAGTGAACCCTTTAAAAGTTTATTACGGAGGTCACGTTTTGTTGTAGCAGCTGGTACAGCGGTATTTAAAAAGTCCTGGAATACCTTGAAAACAACCCCATCTTTTCTTTTCTTTTTAACAAAGTCCTTAAAAAGTCCTTGAAATTCAACCACCAAAGTCTTTGTGATTAAATCTTTAAGATCTAGCTCGTTCCTTTTGCCTTGTTGAGCTTGTGACTGAAAACAAAATATTCCAGGAAAGTGTAAATTTAATCCAGCATGCTCTGCTTTAGACTCCAACTGCTCGCCCGGTAGTAGCCGCAACCGCTCGGCTAAAAAACAAGTCTTACCCGGTCTGTTGGGCTCAAAAACTGATGTTTGGTCTCAACATCTGCATCTTAATTTCCACATCTGATGCGTGTTCTGATCCACTAAAGTTAAGACACGATACCAGACTCTGTAGAGCACTGAATGGACGATTTCTGGAGCCAGCCTCGAGTGGACGTTTGAGGAACTGCAGTTTTTAGAGGTCGCTGCCTGGTTGTATCCCTACATTTCGCTTTTTTCAGGAGAAATGCCAAATTCACTGTTTTCTGACGATCAACATTTTGCCAGAAACTTTTAGTCTCAATTTGCATTGATGACGTGATTTTTGAGGTTATTCCTTCACTCAAATCTGTCTCGACTTCAGCATCAGAAGGATGTTTTCTCACTCTATCCTGTCTCCACCATCGTATCTTACCATGCACCGGTCTAAGCTTCAGTCCCCGAGTCCAGACCAGAGCTGAAGTGTCCTTGACTGAAACCGCGCAGCTCGAGACGTCGACTTGTGTGAGAGTCTCAGAGGGAGACGACAAGAAGCTAATTCCTCCTTTCACTGGGTGGAATTAAGTGATTGAAGTGCTCCACATTCCCAAATTCTCTGAGTTATTTTGGTGCCGTCGCAGCTCTGAAGGACGGCTGTATATTCATGAGCTCTCGTTTTTAGTCGTTGGGCCCCAAATCTTTTCCTCCGGACCGACTGCCAACGAGGTCAGCAGCACAGCGAGCGTCACTTCCTGCGCTCCAGAAAGCATCTCAGTAAATGTTTGATTCTCTCCAGAGTTTCATCGAGAAACGACTGAAGTCACAAACGAAATGTCCCGATGACGTCTATTCTTAACAGCTGTTTCCCCCTCCTCTCTCTTTATGTGATCATCCACCATCACCTCGTGTTATTGAGCGTTTTCTCCCTCCGTCTCTGACACATTTCAGTTTTAGAGATATTGATGTTGATATGATGAATTAAACCGATTCACAGGAGGCGGCTGGATGTCCTGCTTACCACCCCAAATCCTCACTCGGACGATTGATAGCAAATGAAACGGTTAATCTGATCTTTTAAAAGCTGCATCGCTGATGGATTTGAAAACTTAATTTTTGTGAGTGAGGAGCTGCTCCTTCACGTCAGAAGGAGCCAGCTGAGGTGGTTCAATGTCGGGTTAGGAACTTGGAGGAGAACCCGGGGCAGACCCCACTACATAGCGCCTCGGGATCCTCCTGGAGAAGGACGTCTGGAGCACCCTGCAAAACCTTCTGCCACCACGACCTGTCCGTGGATAAGCAGTTATTACAAACTACATAAGCTATAGAGTTGATGTTTATTGTTTACACATGATAATCTCCATGTCCTCGTCCTCAACCGGTCTCGACACAGCTGGTCCAGACACAGCAGCTGATGCTTCTACAACAACCAAACTATTGTTTTTACTGCTTTTGTTTTTTTTATTGTCAGACATTGTGCGGTTCTTGGAAGTGTCACCGCTTGCAGCTTTGCATGCCACCTCATAGAACAATAAGTGGAAATCAGATGCTCTACAGCAGAAAGCCTGTTGTTTACAACCCGGAGGTGTCGAGTGTTACATCTCATGTAAGAAATGTCCAGAAAGCTAACGCAGCATTCTGCATCAGGAACGTCGGACTCTGTCATGAATGTGGAGTGATGTGTTCAGGGACTTCAGTCTGTGTAGTAATTTCATGACAAACGGTAGCTGTGGCAGCTGTGAGCTAACCTGACAGCCAGACAGTCAGATCAATGCGCTGCCTGTCTGTCTGTCTGTCTGCCTGTCTGCCTGCTGACAGACCCTTTATCTCCGCTCCTCCATGTCCCTGTTGGCTTCATCCCAGTGTTCCCAGTAGTATCCAGTCTCCTGGCAGCCCTGCAGAGTGGTTGCACGGAGCCGGCACTGAGCCAGCTTGGCGAATTAGAGGTGATTATAACACTGTGTGTGTGTGTGTGTGTGTGTGTCTGCGGCAGACTGGAGTTTCTGTTATATAATCAATTTTACACCAAATCAGCCTCAGCGCTCACCACGAGAGGAAACGACCTCTAACCAGCTGAGCTAATCCGGGCGCTCTGATTGGTTAGTCTGCAGTTCAGGTACACAGACGTCAGCCGGGTCTCATGTCAGTCTCGACCATCCTTCATCTCACAGACATTTGTGCGACAGTGAAGACGCTTTCTATCTGTTCACATGTGAAAGAAACGACCTGAAATCATTTATTCAACTCCATATTTTACAGGATGAACATCGAGCTGTGTGGAAGAAGACTTAAAACTAAAGATTGAAATCATAAACACAAGAAGAAACTGCTGACTGACATCATAAATCAACTCATTTCCCCATAAGACTCAATATAATCAGACCTTATTGCTGCAGCCAGTGGACTCGCCCTCTGCAGGCCATTAGAAAGAATGTTTGTGGATGGATTTTCAGTTTTCTGAATATGTAAATATGCTGCATGGTTAAACTATCTTTTGGATATTTGTTTTATTTTGAAATAGATTATCTGCGCCGACTGACTTCCTGTCGGCTCGAGCTGCTCTGTGCGGATCGGCGTGGGTTGCTCATGGCGCCACGTGTCCCTGGCGAGGTCGAGCGGAGAGCTGCTTCTGTGCAACTACTGTGATAATCGATTAATGTTTCAGACGTGTTTTTTAATCAGAAATGCCAAATTTCAGCTGCTTCCACCTTCTGTAGACGTCACGAATATAATTGCTAACCCAGTTATTCAGCGTGAATGTCGCCATGAGTCCGTTCCTCTAATCCGTAAACTCCAAACTGCCCCTCGCTTATTCTTAATTTTACACTTCCTTCCACTTTTAATTAATGTTTCACTCGTGTTGATTCAACCTTGGGAGCCTAATGTGTCTCTGCAGGATATAAAAAGCTGTAATCGCTCAGGAGGAGGCTTCAGAAGGAGAGGTCGCCTCCCTCCTGCCGTGATGTGACAGCAGCCTGAAACAAACCGCTCCTCCGTGCTTCATAAATGTCATCGAGAGGTTCCGTCTCCGTTAAGCTTCCTCTCGTAGATTTGCAGGTTTGCAGACGAGGGGGTTGAACCTGAAGGGCAGCTAGTGTTGGTGGCGTGATCTCTGGGTCTGTTGGTGAACTTCCTACAGCTGGGCGGCGATCTGTCGTGTGTCTGGGTGTTTTCCTATCACTTATAAGAGATTATAAAAAGCGTGGACACTTTTTAAAATGTAAATTTATCGCGGAGGACACGACGACATGATAGCCACACACTGCAGGCTTTAGAGGCAGCAGGACGTAGGTCTACAGGAGGAGCATTTCAAAGTGTTGGAGGCACGATCAGCTTTTTGTTTTCAGTCGTGTACGCGGGACAAAGTTAACCCGGGTCAGAAGATCTGTGATGTAAGGATGGAGCAGGGCTCTCTCTGAGAAAGGAAGAACCTTAAAATGAATCCTGAACTTTTTGGGAAGCCGATGTGGTCTAGATTTGGTTTTCCTCGCCAGTTTTACTGATCTCAGTTTAGTTAAACTCTGGTCTCGACCTCAGGCGTGGTCCACTCCCTTCTGTAAACAAACTAAACACATTAAAAGTAAAACCCAGAGATCAGAGGACGGTGACTCCTCTTCTGTGAGCGGTGTGGTGTTTACCTCTTCTCACACACACACACACACACACACACACACACACACACACACACACACACACACACACACACACACACACACACAGACAGTCTAATCCTGCGCAGACAGAGTCTGATCAGGCTAATCCCTCCTCATCTCCCTCTGCTCTGACCGTCAGGTTACCTCCCTTTGTCTCACTTGCTATGACACACACACACACACACACACACACACACAGACTTGCTTTATTTACTGCGAAGGCAAAATTCTAAGAAAAAAAAAAGCTTTAAAGTCAGTTTTTGTTTTTTTGAGGAGCTGAGTCAGTCTGACTCCCTGTTCTGGAGGCCTGCAGAGCATCATGGGAGTTCTGACACATGGGCCGGGTAAAGCTGACCGCTTGAGAAAAGGTCAAGGGTCAAACGGGCGCGTTCATACATGAATTTGACGTTTAATCACTGAAGGAGTTGTAAATGTAAATTAATGTAAATGTGCTGATCTGCTGTCGACTGTTACAGTGTGTGTGTGTGTGTGTGTGTGTGTGTGTGTGTGTGTGTGTGTGTGTGTGTGTGTGTGTGTGTGTGCGCGCGCGCTGATCCCTCCTGTAGTAAACGAGCGCTCCCTGCAGTGACACACCCCTGATCTCACTGCACACACGTGTTCTAACGCACATACAGTCGCTGTTCTCACACCTCCTGGAAATCCTGGAAAATTAGAGACTAGCTTTCCAGTCATCCTGGAAATAAAATAATATTTTGTACCGTCACATCAGACACGGACTGAAACACTCACGTTCATGTTCACATGCGTCTACATGTTCAGTGTACGTGCAGGGAACACGCTCTCCTTCTTAACGGAGACGGGGATGTTTCTGTAAAACGAAATCTAATAGATTTGAGCTGTTTCTTTATGAGCTGAGCCCGGATTAATGTTCCAGTTTGAGGAGAAACTTCAGTCCAAACCGTCGTCAGTGGAACAACTGACTGTGGTGAAAACGGCAAAGCACGCCGCGAAAAGAAAGCTGACACTGCTCGGCCTAATGAGGCCTTACTGATAAATGATACGAACATGTGTGAGAGAATTAATGCTGTCCTGTATTAGAAACGCTCAGTCCAAGAAAGTCAAGAAAACGGATCATTGAGCTGCTTGTTAAAACAAGAAGGGAGACTTTAAATCTTGTTTTAATCTTGTGGAGCCGGTCCAAATGATCGACACCGGGCTGATCAGTAGACTGTAAATAATGTAGGATCCATTTCTAAAGAACCTCAGTATCTACCATCAGAGGACACTTCATGTTTTTAAATAAAAAGAACAGGACACGTTTTGGAAATATTCTTTGATGGACTACTTTTATTAATCGGATATTTATTGAGCTGAATATCTGGAGTGGAGGTCACATCTGACTCGATGAATTAAAGGTCTTTTTCAACCAAACCACAGTTGGTGATTGTTGGAGCAGTGCAAAGACTAACAAAGACAGTTTTGGTGATATTTATTTTTTATATTTGTCAAGTTTTAGGGTGTAAAAAGGCAAAATTATTCATTTTTGTCACGAAGTCTGCTGGTTTCCTTTTCCATAACACTTTTTCTAACAGTCTGAGCCTGTCGGTGGCAAAAACAAGCATTTCGAGCGAGGCGTAAACAGCAGAGAGGAGCTCGGTCATTACAGCCTCAGCTGAAGCCTTAAATTATCTCAACATCAGGTCTTAAAGATTTGAATCCAGTTATTACAGGACCTGCTTGTTACTGAGTAATGTTGGGTTTCTGCTCCGGTCTGTCTGCATCACTGAGCAGACTTTCTTCACATTTCAGATCTTCGTAACGCCTCACTTCATCGACATTCAGGAACAATAAGGCACACAGTGACACGACTGTTGTTGTACTGATGGAACCAGTGCTAAAAGACAACAGGTGGAGGTCAAACAGTTCATCAGTTCGGTGTAACAGTAGACATGAAGGCCTGATAGATGAATCCACTAAGACTCTTTGTCTTTCTTCTCCTGCAGATCCGTCCTGAGTGGCTCCAGCTGTGGTGATGAAGAGGAGGACGAGGTGCGAACACGGCCGACTCAGCTGCACGTGTTGACGTGTGAAAAGAGGGCAAAGGTCGACGCACCTGCAGGACCCGGAGAGGGGATCGGTCCTTGAACGTCTTGGAATATCAAGCAGAGAACCTTGAAGTCCTTGTTGTAAAGGTCATCAAACCCTTAAAATTCACACACAGAGGATACAGAACATTTATATTTCTCTGAATTTATAACCCTGGACGTTAAACGGAGCTAAAAACTGAATACAGACCTCCTGGATATCCTGGATTTTTAAAGAACATTTTATTTCTGTTGGAGAACATTGAACTGTTTGAACTGCCCACCCTGTTCGGAGCTCTCGTCACATTTTGACTCATCCTCCTCTCGGCTGGAGGACATGGATCTGTCTCCTTCGATACGAGAACGGACGACGGGAAGTTGACTCCTGCAGGGAGCGAGGCCGAGAGACGAACCAGCAGAGCGAGACAAAGAGAGGGAGGGCCACATGTCGTGGAAGAGGAACTACTTTGCGTCCGGTAGCGGCGGAGGTGGTGGTGGAGGTGGCGTAAGCGGCGCTGGCGGCGGCGCAGGTGGTGGTGGTGGCAGTGGTGGGATGAAGGGAATCTTGACGCCTCGCACCATGACGTCCATCGCTCCCAGTAAAGGGCTGAGCAACGAGCCGGGACAGAACAGCTGCTTCCTGAACAGCGCCCTGCAGGTACACACTCTTTACTCTGCTGCATTTTGAAGATTATTAAAAGATAAAACATATATATTTATAATCATGGCCAGAAATATGGGACTTAAAAAGTGTTGCAGTTACAAATGCTTTGATATTTTCATGTTTGTTTCTTGTTATATTCCCCTGCACCCTCAGCTCAATATTTGGTAGCACTTCCTTTTGAAGGGGAAAAAATAACTGAAATCAGTCGCGTCCTGTGAGCATCTTTCAGATTGGATAGGTTCAATCTTCCAGCTGCTGTTTTGAGATCTCTCCATGACTGTATAGTCACGTCTTAACTTGGTAAATAAACCACTAGTGAACTAATGTATATCAATTGTTTCAATGCATAGAATCTTGCTGCAGACACGTAGGGTTGCAAAGTTTTGGGAATTTTCAAAGTCGGAAACTTTCCATGGGAATTAACCGTTAATTTGGCCCATAACAGTGAACTTAAATATAGCTGGGAAAATATATTTTAGCATAATCTTGACTGAAACAAACAGATTTCATGCAGGTACACTTCTGTTATTCCTCCATCACATGCACATAGTACAGGGCTATTGAGGCCACGCCCCCTACCTGCACAGGTGATTTCTGTACCTGGACCACACTTTAGAGCCCACCCAGAGCACACAGAGACTGTTGATGACACACATTTGAGTCTGTGGACTACAGAATATTGTTTAATAATTCAAACTTGATAAAGTTGTCCTTACAAATAAATCTGTTAAAATGATTATGTTTAGATTAATGTTTGGATATGATACAGTTTGTTTAGATTACCCCCAATTTCCAGTTAATTCACATTAATTTCCATAAATCTCCGATTTTGGAATATTCCCCAAAGTCCAGAAGTTAACTTCCCATGGAAAGTTTCTGGAAATTGGAAACCTTCCACCCCTTTACAGCCTTACAAAAGCTTGTGAATTTAGCAACTTGTCCAGGCGGTAAAAAAAAAAAAAAACAATTTTCCAGAGGTAACGTTGGAAGTAACTCTGTATCTAATACACTGTACTGATCCACATTAAATACAGCTTAATTACATAATGCATCGTTCTCACTATAGAGGCATGAATGTGTGTGAACGATCACTTGGCAGCCAAAGACTAGAAAGGTGCTATGCAAGTACAATTTGGGAAACCGAGGCAAATAAGGTGCCACATCAGGCCAGTAAATCCAGTAAATAGCTTGGATGGATTAAAAACGGCGGCAGGTAAAGACAAAGTTAATGAGCCGACACTAAAACGAGCTTTAGTTTGGTGGTGTCAGAGGATGTGGCTTCTCTTTGCTGTTGTTTGATTAGCACTAATAAATGAACCTGCTGGTACAGAGGCGAATAAAAATGGACTTCAGGTGAACTCAGCACAGTATGCATCATAACCAAAGACTGGAGCCACACAAAGCTCTTTAACCTGCAGCTCCACCACAGGCAGACACAGTCAGTCAGACAGATGACTCCACCATCCACATAACAACCACTTTGATAACCTCCTCCATATTTGTGTGAGCCCTGTAATGAGCCTGTGATCAGCCTGCACCGCCTCCCAGGCTGCACATTACGCTCATTTATGACTCATCAGCTTTTTAAGGAGGAGGTGTGTGTGGGGGGGGGTGGAGGTATCGTCTGCCTCCGCCGGCCTCAACAATAAGAGCCGAGACAGATGGAGTGTGTGAGAGCGGTAATTATTGGTGTTGTTCGTTTGAGTCATTAACCTCGGAGGGTGGGGCTGCTGCTGAAATGACAGACCCGGGCTGGAGAGGAAACATTCATTAAATCTTTGACTCGAGATCAGCAACATGACACGAAGCCACGAAGAGGTCAGAGGTCACAGAAGGACGTCACCACGGCTTCTGACGTCAGGAACGACTCGTCACACTGAACTTTACTTTACAACCAAACACAGAACAAACACCAAAGTCACACTAAATCAGACCAAAATGCTAAATTAAAGCCACGTCTGGCTGGCCTAGGACGACAACCTTAACATTAAGGGATATAAACGACGGGAGATGCTTGACCATATTTTTGTATGTTTTAAAAAACGCCGGTGACTCGAGCAGCTGAGGAAAGAAATGTTAAAATTTAGATTTATTTACAGAGCGTGCTGCATGTACTCTGGATGATTATATATCTTTGTACTGGTGCTGCCGTCCTTTTTTTATTTTATGTGTAGGCAGTTTGTTGCACTCAAACTGTAATTTTAGAGAAACAAATCATGCACAGGGTTTCTCTTGCAGTGTTACCAACACGGTCACAACAGTACACTCTAGTGTCAGCCACACACCAGACAGACCTCTCATTAACATGTTGAAAATGTTGCAGAAACACGGGAAGTAAACAGAGTGGAGGGGATTCATTTCTAAACACACAGTTTGTAACTTTATTAAAGCTGAATCTAACAATTATTTTTATCCAGTCATCTACAGTTTGTTTCCCTGATTATCTGATTTAATCTTTTTAGTCCAAGGTGATGTCTTCTGTCTGACCAGCAGTCCAAAGATTCAGTTTGTTTTCATCTAAATCAGAGAAAAGCATCAAATCCTCTCATCTAGGAGCAGAAACCAGAATATGTCCAGCATGAGAAAGTGATAAATATATCGAAGGAAGTCATGATAATGTTTGTGCACACGACTGCGTAGAAGAGTCGCGGAAAGTTTTAAGTCCTCGACTTGGACTTGGACACTTCCTTGTGACTCCTCTATGCCGGCCAACCGTAAAACTTCACCAACCCAGCTCCTCCAACAGCTCCTGCAGCCGCCCGACCTGACCCGTCACTGCAGCCTAACGTCAAACCGATCAGAGGGATGGCGAGCCTGAAGGCGGTGAAGGCCGACCGGAGGACTCGTCAGGCCGTCAGAGGCTCAGCAGCTCCGGCATGTGATGAAGACTTAAGCGAGGAGGAAGAACATCGCCGTAACAAACAGCTGTTCACACAGCTTCATCCTCCCCGGCTGCTCAGGACGTCTAAAAAGAAACTTGTGATTCACTTTATTCAGTCAGACTCCAACCAGGACGTCTTCTGATCAGTTACCTGAACCCTCATTGTGATGTACTGAGGTCTAATCCGTCCAAAACCTCCAACAGGTTTTAGATTTTCCTTCCTTTAACACAGAAAGCAACACAGTTTTATTACTGCTGCGTGATAATGCAGCTGTTGAGTGTGTTAAAGAGAAACTTTTGCTTGGACGCGCCTCCTTCAGAAATTTAAAAAATGCATTCAGATGTGGTGCAGCCTCCCCCGCTCCTCCACCTCGTCGTCTCTCCTCCGTTTTTAATCCGATCGTGTCATTTTTCACATTTTTTAAAAAGGTTCCTCAGAGTCGCATCCTGCCAACAGCTGATTAACGGGACTGCATCATTTCTCTGCAGCAGGTTTCAAGTCTGAAGTATTATTAAATTAAATAAAGGCTTTGTGTTTGAATTCATCTGTACTGAAGGTTTTATTCCCTGACCGACCTGCTGAGCGCTGCTGCTACGTCCTGCAGAAACAAAGCAACATATTGGACCTGGTGGGGGGGTGACAGGAAGGAGAAAACAAACACACCCAAAGTGCTGACACCACAGTATGATTCACTAAAGCCAAAGATTTACCGGAGTCTCATATCAGAGCTTCAGTCCAACACGCCCTGTGTGTCCGTTTGAGAAGACGGTTAAAGAAACCGTGAAGAGAAACTTCTGGATTTTAAATTATTGTTTAAACTGTGTGTGTTTCTTCATGTTAGCTCACATTTGATGCTGAGTTTTCTGTCTGTCTTCAGCATTTGTTTCCAAGTATAGTTTATACTGCTGGCCCACGCAAACATAGCAACCATATGTGATGAACACGAGTGACGGGACGGTCGTCAGGGACAGTGTTATGTCAGAGTTATATTAGGGTTTATCGTTAATTAACTTTACAGCAATGTATTTCACAAACTAGTGGTGACATCTCTAACACAGAGTATCGTAGCAACCGCCCACGTTTCTGAGTTTTTCTGTTTTAGGTTTCAAAATGTGAGTTCTGGTTGAACATGCGATGTTGAGCCATCAGACATCAAACCTCCACAGTCAGCCTCGATGCTCTACCTGTTCTGACTTCATTTCATGAACCAGCTTCTAAATCTGAGAAGTTTAATTTGATTTGTGTCCGATAGTTCTAGAGAGCAGTGGGTCAAGTGACAGAGACGGTGAATGAGAGTGAGCGAGCACAAACGGACACGCACTTAGCAGCTGAATGCGGCCTTATGTTGTCATAGTTTCAGATGGATGTCATCTCTGAGACCTGGTTTTCATAATGAACGTCTCTGGTTAGCAAAAATCAAAACTGATTCAAGCTTCAAGTGCACCAAGCTGGACCAAGACCGGCCAAACCTGAAGCAAAGCCAACCCTTTAACTAATCACTGGAACATTTCAGCCTCCTCCTGACAATACTCACCAGCTCCAGACACTTTGAATGCAGCTTCACGTGTCACTCCGGGGGTTCAAACTCCAGCCTCCTCATAAATGAAGTGATGAAAAAATTCCTCCGTGTCTGGATTCCAGCCGCTCAGCAGGAGAGTGTGTGGAGAACAAGAGGATTGATCTAAAAAAAATCCTGAAGTTAAACCTGAGCAGAGGATCGAACTACGTGTTTTTTAATGTTCATTAATTATTCTATCATCAGAGTTTGTGTTTTTGTAATTGGACCCAAACACTTCCAGAAAGCTCTTCATCTAAAGATACTCTAGACGTGATCACCCCGGCCTCCAGCTCCACCTCAGGGAGTCTTGAAGGTGTTAAATCTTTGGTCTTGGCTGCTGCAGGCTGTCAGGAGATGTTCTCCGCCTCTAACAAACACTGTTATATGGAGATTTAGTCAAACTGTGACAGCTACAGGAAGATCATCAGCTCACAGTGCACGAGTCGAGGTTTCGGTTAATTATATTTCTTTGGTTTATCCATCCATCCAGGTTCAGGTAGTCTTAATTTAGTGCATCATATCGTCAGAGATGATTGTTTTAATACTGAAAAATGTGATCCAAAGATAAATTAATGTCAACATTTATTTTATTACATTTTATTTGATATTTAAAGTGTCTTAAATTTAACTTTGCGAAACTGTAGAAACTCCAGCGAATGACGTTTGTTCACTCTGACACAACATCGTGTTCCCTATTTTCCTATTTATGTTGTACTGACACACACACACACACACACACACACACACACACACACACACACTTCCTCTCAACATCACTCTCACTTTGACACACTCCATCTCTCACACACTCACTCGTCACTCGTCACGCAGGAGTCCAGATGGTTTCCTGAAGCAGATGGAGAGAGTGACGAACACAATTTCACACACACACACACACACACATCACACACACACACACACACACACACACACACACCACTCTCTTTTATGTCTTTCTCACACAGTTTACTGTTTTTGACACACACACACACACACACTCTCGTTCTCTCACACACACTCCTGCTGCTCTGATTGGCTGGCTGTGGTCTGAGGTCAGCGGCGGTCGTGCTGACAGGTGTTTGGCCCGTAGCCGTGCTGATGTAAACACGTCACACTGAACCTGTGTTAGTGCAGACACACCAGCCGCTGCAGCACACCGACGCACTGATTCACAGGATCTCTGATTTGAACGTGTTTGGTCTCCGAACTTCCTCCTGCAGAGATTTTAAAGCATTCAGATATTTTTCTTGTTTTGGGTTTAAGCTCACTGCAGAGCTGTGGACAGAGGCTGGACAGAAAGTTTTGATTTTTATATTTCAGAGCTGAATCAGGTTCATCTCCTGCGCTTTGCTTGCTGAGATTTTGGGATCAGATCTTGACGAGTAGTCGCAGTAGTGTTTGTTCTGGAGTATGAAATGATCATTTTTATATTTGGATGCACACCCATCTGGCTGCCTTGTTTTTAATTCAATTCTGAATGAAGTTTCTGTTCCAGCTCCTTATTTTCATGTTGTTATTCCTTTGTTTTGTCTGTTTCAGGTTCTGTGGCACCTCGATATCTTCCGGCGTAGTTTCCGTCAGCTGACGACTCATAAGTGCATGGAGGACTCGTGCATTTTCTGCGCTCTGAAGGTGAGAGTCACTCTTGACCGATGTCTCCGAAGCTGAACCCGGACTTTCCTGTGCGTAACCTTGCCGTCTCTCTCTGCATCTCTTCTTTCCTTCAGAGTATCTTCGCTCAGTTTCAGTACAGCAGTGAGAAAGTTTTACCGTCCGACGCTCTTCGCAGCGCGCTCGCCAAAACCTTCCAGGACGAGCAGAGGTTTCAGCTCGGCATCATGGACGATGCTGCAGAGTGCTTTGTAAGACAACACACACACACACACTCGATGCAGATGCACGCTTCTACTCCTCACAATAAAAACATTCAGTCCCATGATGTATTTAAAGTTTTTAACAGATGATCGTCCTCATGATCTTTTTCTTTCTGCAGGAAAACATCCTGATGAGGATTCACTTCCACATTGCAGACGAGACCAAAGAAGACATCTGCACAGCCAGACACTGCATTCCCCACCAGAAGTTTGCCATGACGCTCTTTGAACAGGTGAGACGGACTCTGAGACGGACACAGGGACGAGGGACCAGAAGAGCTGGAGTTCAACGTGTCTGTCGCGTTGAAACAATTAATGTTCAGGCGCTCGTAGCTTAGAATTTTACAAGTCAAAGTGAACCTCTTGTCGTCAGATGTGATGTTTACCCTGTGTGTGTGTGTGTGTGTGTGTGTGTGTGTGTGTTTGTGTGTGTGGTTCAGTGTGTGTGCAGCAGCTGTGGAGCGTCCTCAGACCCTCTGCCGTTCATTCAGATGGTCCACTACATCTCCACCACCTCGCTGTGGTAAGTCTGTGTGTGTGTGTGTGTGTGTGTGTGTGTGTGAGGAACTATGTTTAGCTCTCATCTCAGACTTTGTAAGTTGAAGACACACCCCCCCACCAACTCTTGTCGCTAGGTTACACTTCAGGGTCACCTAGGCAACCAACTAATTGCTCGCTTTGTCATGGCTCCTTAGGTAGTACTCATGCTTTTACACACACACACACACACAGAGACACAGACACACACCTCATCTCTTAAAGTGACATGACCTCATTTATTTGGCCAATAGAGAGAAGCAGGTGACTTGTCAATGGACAGGTAGCCCGGCCAATCAAACTGTTCCAGGTGTGTAACAGCCACAGATAGTGGATTCATTCATTGGGAAAAATGAGAAAACATGAGCTACAGTAGCTTTGAATGTTTCAGTCTCGCCTGTTCTGTTGTTATCAAACCACTATTTTAATACCGCGGTACGCAGTCATGATCGAAACGTATCAACACGTCACAATATATCGAACATAAATGACATGAGGTTAAGTATGCGCTCTGTTAGTTTCCAACACCATGACGAATACCACGATAAAGAGTGAATGACCACACAGCAGTGACATAGCTGCTGTTGTGCAGCTAACGTGCAGACAGGACGAGGCGGTTTCCCAGAACCAGCTCCAGACAGAGACTCTCCTGCTACTTTAACTTTGGCAAACTAGAAGTCATCTAACATCACCTGACAAACAAATCATGGCTTTGTTCTGAAGCTCAGTCTGATCCAGAGTCATTCATCCCACCTTTAATGATCACCAGAGGAGCCATATGATTTTTCTTTTGTTATTTGAATAAAATGAACTATCTAGAAGTCTGAACTGTGGCAGTTGTGATGACATGACGTCACAAACTAGAGATCTGAAGGTCACATCTCCTCCTTCTTAGTAACCAGGCAGTGAAGATGTTGGAGTCGAGGGAGAAAGCGACTCCTGGCATGTTTGGGGAGCTGCTGAGGAACGCCAGCATGGGAGACCTGCGCAGCTGTCCCGTAAGACATCTTCATGACGAGTTAATGGTTCTGATTTAGGTGTTAAACATCCACTGGCTGCACTTTCTCAGATGTAAAGATCGATATGAACATTGTGCTTCCGTCCTCATCAGAGTCAGTGTGGTCAGCAGCTCCGCATGGCCCGTGTCCTCCTCAACAGTCCGGAGATCATCACCATCGGCCTGGTTTGGGACTCTGATCATTCGGACCTCGCTGAGGACGTCATTCACACCCTGGGCACTTGCCTGCGGCTTGGTGACGTAAGAAGAACAAACGCGTTGATAAACATCAGTGTCATCAGCGTAGAGTCGGAGAAAATCACAAACTGTTGAAATCATTGAACTCCTCCATCTTTCTTTTTTTTTCCGGCAGTTGTTTTACAGGGTGACGGAGGAAAAGGCTCGGCAGTCGGAGCTCTACCTGGTCGGCATGGTGTGTTACTACGGCAAACATTACTCCACCTTCTTCTTCCAGACAAAGATCCGACGATGGATGTACTTCGATGATGCACACGTCAAGGAGGTATATTCAGTGAAATACAGGTGCTGTAGTATGTCAACATATTGTATAAGCACTGAAACAAATGAGTGTGTGTGTTTGGAAAAAAGGAAAGATGTAAGTTTAGGAAAGGAAATGACTTCATGTTGTATTTGGTGATCTCTCTCTCTCTCTCTTCCTGTCCATCCTCACACCTCTCTGTTATCTCTTCCTCTTTCCTGTGCCCCTCCTTGCTCTCTTTCCCTTCTTCACCTCCTTTCCTGCCTCCTTCCCTCACCTCTTTTTAAAAGAAAATATATATTTTTGTTTTCCTCCTTTGCTTCTCTCTCTTCTCTGTTACAGCTGTACTGTGGTAACATTGGTGGAATGAGTTATCACATTCTCTCTCTCTCTCTCTCTCTGTCTCTCTGCTGGTTGTGAAAACAAGGATATCCCTCTATTGTTTATCAGTCCAGCTGTACTGAACCGAGGGTGTGGTCAGAGCACACACACACATGCACACAGCCCACCACAGCCGACACTTTTGCTCACACTGCAGACTTTCATTCTATATCTGTCTTTCTCTTGCACAAACACACACTCAGCGATTGACGGACAGGTCGGCGTTGTTGGATTTCGAGGAGGGGGGGGCGTCCCGTTTTAGATCTGAGCAGAGCTGGACGTGAACGGTGGACTTTTGGGAAATGGAGGAAGGGTTAAAATAACAAGCGGTTGGATTTGCGTCGCACAGAAAGACAAGCAGAGCAGGAAAACGGACTGACGGGTTCAGCCTCGAACATTTCAGCTGCTGTCACTGTTTTACCTGCTGGGCGGCGTTGAACTGTGAACGGGACGTCTTCACAGCGGCTGGTAAATTCACCAGCAAGCTTTCACGATTTCAGTGGATGGTTTGATGTGGAAAACTTAATTTAACATGAGAATATCTCAGCATGTTTGAATTAGTTTGCTCATGTGAGTTTGTGAATCCAGAGCCAGTATTAATTCAACATTCATAAAATCCTTGTTTTTGTTGTTTGTAATATGGAATGTTGTCTGATTTTATCTGACACATTGAGATACTGACTTCTACCTCTGTTGTTGCTGACTCACAGCCATGAAGCCGCTTCAGTTATCGATCTGATACGAGTGAAAGTTGAACTGCGAGAAACGTTACAGGCACCAAAGGAAATTATGATTGGCTGATCGGAAAGTGTTGGCGCCACAGTGCATCCTGTCCACTCGGTACCGTGATCAAGACTGCTTCCAACATTCGTGCTGAACAGACAATTCTAATGTAAAAGTTTTCTGAAAGCTGTTGCGTACAGTCCGTGTCATAGCAGGTATCTCATCAGAGTACATCCAGGAGACGACAAAACATTATGAATTAGACATGTCGATCCAGCTCAGTTGTCAGAACCCAACCGATACCAAACAGAACCTTACTTTGAGAAAAACAAACGTGTTTTTATGTAGTAAATTTGATCCAAACTTCAGCAGACAAACATTAAATAGAGTCTAATGATGATTTAAATCAAAAGGCACGTGATTGAACGATGAATCTGACCAGATATTTGGTGCCAACCTGTTGAGGTTCGTTACCCAGCTTCAGTTCTTGTGCCACTCAGTCATATGTCTGCGTCAACAAAGTCGAATCATTAAATAATCTAAATATAAACATCGTTTTATTTAAGGTACGTAATTTTTATTTGTTTTTGCATCTTCTATGATTTTAATTTTCGGCTCTCTCCTGCAGATCGGCCCCAAGTGGAAGGACGTGGTCTCTCGCTGCATCAAGGGTCACTACCAGCCTCTGCTGCTGCTGTACGCCGACCCGCGGGGGACGCCGGTGTCGGTGCAGGACTTACCCTCACGCTTCGACCTCCACCACCTCAACAAGGCCTGTTACGACAGCGAAGACTCGGGTAACTACAACACAGCTAGGAGTCGTAGTAGTAGCACAACAGCAAACATTCAGGTAACTAAACCAGAAACAGTAGTACTTGTAATAGTCGTAGTTGTACTATGACAGACAAGACTGGGGTAACTAAAAGACTAGACGTTAGAAGTAGTCGTCGTTGTGGCTGTTGTAGCAGTAGTTGTAGTGCTTGTAGCAGCAGTTTAGGTGAGTCTGATATGATGTGTATTTGTGTGTGTGTACATCATGAGCGCGAACGTCACCACTGACGCCTCCGACTTGTGTACTAACCCCACCCCTCCACCCCCCCGGCCAGGCCGTGAGCAGTCAATCTCCAGCGACACTCGGACTGATTCGTCGACGGAGAGCTACTCATACCGACAGCCCTCCCACTCGCACAATGAGTCCCTGGCCAGTCACTACTCCTCTGACTCCCAGGGAACCGTCATCTGCATCGAGCGCACAGACGGAGCCCTGCACACTTCGCTCTGCAGCCTGGATGCCATAGGTGAGTAACCGGAGCGGCCAGAGTCACCTGGGCCGAGTACAGAGGGCTGGAATGATGTTTTCACTGAGTACAAGGCGTCTTTAAATTTCTCGTTTTGTCCGACCAATATTCCAAAACCCAAAGATACCATCTTTGTTTATGGTTAATCAGTTATTGTAGTTTGACTGTTCTTTACTTAAACCAAACTAATCAGTAGAAAATGTTGAAAATGGGATGTATATGTCTGTGTATGCAGTCCACACACTTCTTTATATTTAAAGATCATCTTTAAACATTTACCCAGGGTTCGAATCCAACCTGTCACTCTATCCCGCATGTCATTCCCCGTCTCTCTCTCTCTCTCTCCCCACATTCCTGTCACTCTTCAGCTGTCTCGATCAAAAATAAAGCTTGAAAAGCCCCCAAAAAAATCTTTAAAAAAATAAAATAAAGTGCTGTTAATCAGTTGGTTCACAGTAAATTAACATATTTTTGGTTCTCATTATAAGAATTGGCAGAGTTGTAACAGTAATGAACTTTGATCTGTCTTATCCTGTGTTGGGTCCTTGAATTTGAAGGTATTTGTCCTGGAAAGTCCTTGAATTTGAGGTTCTCTTCATAATGCAGATATATACTAGAGCTGGAACGATGAGTCGATTAATCCATAAAATATTAATCTGCAACTAATTCGATGACATTTAATCATTTCAATTATTTTTAAAGAAAAAACCCCAAACAGAAATACTTGGTCGGACAAACTAGAAACTTAAAGTCGTTATTTTGGACCTTTGTAATCATCAGAGTAGCTGCTTCTTGCCGTAACAAAGAGAAAACTTTGTGTTGTTTGATGTGAATGAAAGCAGCCGTAGACCATCAGCTGTCGTCTGGCATGTTGTTAACCAATCACAGCAGGGTTTGCTCAGTCACCTCTCTGATAACAAACCAGTCGTTTGGATTTAATCAGCTTTATTCTTTGAATTATTATCTATTAATTTGTACTTAAAGAACAAACACAAAGAGATTTGACCCCGTGTGACCCTGCTGTGCAGCCAACCACACTCTGCCATTCGTCTTCTTCTTCTTCTGTTGCATAATGTGGTGATCATGCTGTAAACATCCGTTGCCATGCTTCTTGTTGCTAAGGCCACGGGACGGACAGTGAGCAGCACCAGTCTCTGAGGAAGGGAGGCGGGGCCGGGGATAGGAGGCGGAGCTCTAGCCGCCACCGGCGATCTAAACCCGACAACGAAGCCTCGTCGGCCGGTTACCACAGCGAGGGTAGGCGGGAGTTTGTCCAATCAGGGGCTGGGGAATTTGGGGCGTAAGGGGGCGAGTCACAGGGCAGAGAGGACCTCGAGCCGTGTGCTCTGTCGGATCCTTGAATTTGAGAGGACAGAGCCTGGAATGTCCTTGAAAATCATTGAATGCAATGGTAAAGAAGGTGTGGAAACCTTTGATCCATTCAAAAATTAAATAATTGAGAATTGAGAACATTTTAAAGTTTAAAAAAATGAACCAAATAATAAATGTAAACTTTAAATAAAATTTTATCTTTAAAAAAATAAAAGTGCAGCCGGATCTTTAAAAAAATCTGAGACACAAACAATCAAACAGGACTCGTTAACTCATTGATTGACTCGCAGGACTGTTGCTGTTGTTTCATTCATTCATTCATTCATTCATTCATTCATTCATTCATTCATTCATTGTGCCGCCTCTCTCTTGTAATCTCATCTCACTCACCTACTTTTACCTTTTTCTCTCCGCTCTCCCACTTTTCTCCTCCTCGTCCTTTGTGTTCCTCTTTTTTTCTTCTTACTCTGTTCTCCTGTCACCTTCTTCTCTTCTTTTTCCTCTTTCTCCTCCCTCCTGTTCCTCTCTTCCTCCCCCACAGGAGAGACGTTGAAGGAGCAGCAGGTTCCTCGTCACCTCCACAAACCTTCCTCCTCCTTCTCGTCTTCAACCAGTCGCCTCCGAGACTTCAAAGAGACCATGAGCAACATCATCCACAGCCGACCCCTCTCCTCCTCTTCCTCCTCCTCTTTACCGGCTGCCGTCCTCTCTGAAATTACCTCCTCCACCAACAACCATCACCACCACCCTGCCAACACTACCGCTTCTTGCTCCTCCTCCAATAAACTCCATGACTGGGAGGCCGACAGCACCAGCAGCGAGTCTAAGTCCAGCTGCTCAGGGGGAGCAGGGTCAGGGAGGTACCGGCCAGCATGGAGACCACGCAGGGAGGCGCTCAACATCGACAGCATCTTCACCCGCGAGAGGCGGAGGCAGGCGGGATACAGCCCGCTCGGAGCCTCCCTGCTCGACGACGGTGGAGCACCAGCCTCCGAGGGAGCAGACGCCTCCTTGCCGGCACAGGAAGAGATGAAGTCTGTGAGGCCGGTCTCCTCCTGGACTCTACCCACCATCTCCGGCAACCACAGAGGAGGTAGAGACGAACCAGGAGGTGTAAGAGGAAGTGCAGGAGGTGCAGAGCTGCCTCCTCCTCCTCCCCCTCCTCCCAGGCTGATCCAGAGGATGGAGAGCGGATACGAAAGCAGCGAGAGGAACAGCAGCAGCCCGGTGAGCCTGGACCTGAACCTGGGAGACAGGTGAGCCACCCGAAGGTCCTGATGGAGATCTTTGTTTGGTTTTCAGAAGGTTTGATGATCGATTCCTTCTTTTCCTTTCAGGGAGTGTGTTCTGAAGAAACCTTCGTCGTCCTCCTCCGCAGGACCGTCATGGAGGAACATCCGGTCGAAGAGCAGCGGAGCTTTGCTGCAGGAAGTCGGCTCCGCCAGCAAGGGGAGCTTCGGTACGACGACAGAACGCAGATTCTTCTCCTCTTGTCTATGTTCACGAAGTAAACCGACCCCTCAAAGGTCAAGTGTGTCAGGTTTAGGAGCGGCCTGCAGCAGAGCCACATGCAGGTAAACTGACTAAATGACTTTGTGTGTGTGTGTGTGTGTGTGTGTGTGTGTGTGTGTGTGTGTTTGTGTGTTTTGTAGCGCCGCCTGCAGGTCGCAGCGAGCTGGACGAGCTGCAGGAGGAGGTGCAGAGGAGAGCGCGGGAGGAGGAGCAGCAGCGACGACAGGAGAAAGAGAGGGAGGCGGCGCTCGGCTTTAACCCCCGACCCAGCAAGTACCTGGACCTGGACCAGCTGCAGATCCAGGGTACACGCACACACACACACACACACACTTAGTATATAAGTGAAAATATAAACAGTGCATCATGGGACGTGTAGTTGCTTTGGGTTCAGGGAAAGTCGATTAAAATCAACAGAGGAGGAAACTTCTACTAGAGCTTAAATTAAATCAACAAATCAGCAAGTTTCAGCCACTCAGCTGTGTGTGTGTGTGTGTGTGTGTGTGTGTGTGTGTGTGTGTGGTCAGCATGTGTGTTGTGTTGCACAACAGGAATGTTCCTCATTGAGCAGCTGAAAAGGCTCGACTCAGCCGACAAACAAAAGACATAATGACCCACGCAGTAATGAAGAGTGTGTGTGTGTGTGTGTGTGTGTGTGTTATGTCTGTGTTATGTCTGTAATGTTGTTTGTTGTGTTGGGGTGTGAATGATGCACATGTCATAACGAGGTGACTCAGCTGAGCTGGTTGTGTGCAGAGTGTCCGTTCTTCTGTTCGTCGACTTCGTATTTTTAGGGACTAGAAGCGTCTCCAAGTGTGTTTACCTTATTTGTGTGTGTGTGTGTGTGTGTGTGTGTGTGTGTTCATCCTGCAGGTAAAGGTGACAGTTTTGAACGCTGTGTATCGGAGGCCGAGCTTCTGCTGGACCAGTCGGTGCGTCTGGAGCAGGCGGGCGAGGTCGCCGCGGCGCTGTCGGCAGTCAACGAAGCAGTCTGTAAGCTCCTCCCAGTCCCTCTGACCCCGCCTCCTCTGCCTGCCACACTAACACATATACACACAAACACACACACACACACACACACAGTCAGTATGTCGTACTTGCCAAATAAACACTGAATGAGGTCACATCACCCCCGCCCACCATCCCTCTGCTTGGTTGCTATTGGCAACTATAGGCAGCACAGTGGCCTGCTTATAACCATGCTACATCAACCACTGAGGATTGTTCACACACACACACACACACACACACACACACGTCTCTAGCTCCCATCTCTTTTGGTGTGTCAATCATATTCACACACACACTGTCACACTCTCCGTCATCCGGCGTTCACCAGTCTGTCGTCACTGCAGCACGACAAACTCTCCAGTCGTCCGTCCACAAAACCTGGAAGAAGACGAATCGAATCGAATATCGAGGTCGAAGGGAACAAAGCGTGAAGTCGGCCGGTGAATCGAAGGATTCAGAGGAACTTTAAACTTCGTCTCCGCCGCCGAATAAAATCGCACAGGACAGCTCGGGTGTATTTAGTGGGTCTTATTTTGGTTGTTTTGTCAGTTATTTCTATCAGCGATGACAACATTGTTCTTTCATATCTGCAGTCACATGATCACACAGCACACCACCTGCACATCTGACAATCATCAAGAAAAGTCATAAACTGTTGGAAAGGTGTAGCAGGGAGGGGGAGGTTTCCAGATGTGTTCGGCTACAGCTGCAGCTTCCTGTCACTGATGCAGCGAGCTGGATAACATGACAGAAAACAAAAACAAACTGACACGTGAGAACATGCAAACTCCACGCAGAAAGGTCCAAGCTGAGGAACCGAGAACCTTCCTGATGTGCTAACCACTGCTCCATAATTGGCCTTTGATTTGTATGGATGTCTCTGTGATGGATTTCATCCGTCATCAGTCAGGAAAAGTGTTTGCACGCTGCTACAGTAAATACGGTGGGTCTGTAAACTGAAGGATGTTTACAACAGACACTGATCATGTGACTGCTCGTGTTCACACGTCTCACTGGAAAAACTTCTAGAGTAAGACCCAGAATCGTTTCGCTTGGCCCGACGTTTCTTGTTAATTTAACGTTCTGTCTGAATATAATTTCATCATTTCATCATTGAG
This sequence comes from Larimichthys crocea, assembly GCF_000972845.2. Lineage (NCBI taxonomy): Eukaryota > Metazoa > Chordata > Actinopteri > Sciaenidae > Larimichthys > Larimichthys crocea. The sequence goes on from NW_020853172.1 coordinate 265,077, forward strand.
AACTAAAGCTGAGTTATTAATACTGTTACTTCTCATGCCATTCCCATAATGAACGCACACACACACACGCGTGTCACATCACCATCATGTCAGCAGTCTGAGATTTGATTTTCTGTCAGGTGTATATTTGCTTTTTAAGATTTTTGCATGAAGTCATCATAACAAGTTATTTTCTGCATCTTTCCTTTCTTTTTTTTCCTCATTTTTTCTTTCCTCTCTTTGTTGTTTTCTTTCTGTCGTTTTATTTTGTTTGGACATGTGACCCGGCTGCAGCCAAACTGCAGCTGGTGGCGTCTGAGGGCGGAGCTAGTAGTCACAACCGGCTGCAGCGCTGCATGAGGAGAGCCCGCAGCCTGCAGCAACGCATGCAACTGCAGCAAGAGCAACAGCAGCAACAGAAGCAGGACTCAGAGGCAGGCAGACAGCAACCGCAGCAACCAGAGCAACCAGAGGAGGAGAGGCAGCAGCTCCAGGAACGGCCCAGGTACCACCTGTAGTCTGCTCAGCCAATCAGAAGTCATGTAGCACTTAGCGTGTGTGTAAATATGTCTTCATTTTAGAAATATGTTTGAACTGGGGAAGCTGCTGGACGATTCAGCATTTTAGAAAACTAGTGCAGGTGATCCAGGTTCTGGTTCTGGTCTCAACACGATGGCAGCAGCCTCGTGGTTAGTCCGAAAAAGAGAACACGTCCGACATAGAGGCTGCAAACACTGCTGCACCGACTGTTGTTAAACAGGAAATAGTTCAGCCAATCAGGAGGTGAAGGGGTGTGTGTGTGTGTGTGTGTGTGTGTGTGTGTGTGTGTGTACGACCTTTTAAGAAGAGCTGAATCATCCGTGGAGTTGTTGTTATTGAGAGAAGTGTTGTCGTGACAACTGGCTCATTCGGAGGCTGAAAGATCGTCGATGCACCACAGGAAACAACCTCTAAAACACACACACACACACACACACACAGCCAGAGCTCTTGCATCGCACCATCTGTTCTAAACATACTGCAGGCAAACACACACACTCACACACACACACACTCTAACCCGTCTCCCTCTCTCTCTCTCTGCAGTGAAAAGCCTCTCACGCTCCAAATACTTCTGACGGAGAAACAGGGCGACCAGTCAGCTGCCAGTCAAGACCAGCAGGTCCCGCCTCTCTCTCCCTGCCATGTTAAGCCCCTCCCTCCCAAAACAAACTCAGTGTCTGACTCCGCCTCCAGCGCCGGGGCCCCTACTGGTTCGCCCAGGGAGGAGCGCAGGAGCGGGGGGCCCTGCTCTCGCTTCGGGAAACCCCTCACTAACACAAAGTCCCTCCCTGCTCTGTGCATGGACACCTGGGAGCAGAGCCCTCTGGGAGATTTGGCTCCACCCCCTCCACCTGAGGAGGTGGACCACCCCGCCCAGTGGAGCCGAACGTCCCCGATCTCCATCCCAGGTCAGGCCCCGCCCCCACCGAGGCCGTATTCCCGAACCCCGTCGCCTGTTGGCGCCAGCGACACCAGGTGTCATCGGATGATGGAGGAGGAGCAATATTACAGCCGACCCCCACAGACCACGCCCACTCCATCTAGTCCCACCTCCAGACTTCCCCCGCCGCCTCCTGCCTACCCAGCCAGGAACTGGTCCTGCTTACACGTGGATCAGCATGATGATGTCGATTCTTCCATTGACCCACCGATCATCTCGCCACCTTACTCGCCCCCAGACTCCCCCAGCAACGCCCCTCCACCGCCTCCTGCGAGCCGCCCCGTCCGGACCTCCTCCCCGCCCCCCGGCCTGGACTACAGAGCGACGCTGCCTGTGGAGCGCTGGGCGGAAAACGTCAACAGATACTACGGCTCACAGAATACAACAGGAGTGGTGGGGACGGCGGCGGCGGCGGCGGTGCCCGATGAGGAGCTCTCTGAGCTGGACTCTCTGTACCAGGCCAGCCTGCTAGCTCCCAGCATGCACTGGGGCAGCCGTGGAGTCAGTCCTCAGCCGACCAACAACAAACCAGGTAGGAAGTGTTCAGGTAAAGAATATAGCCGTTTCACTACAGTCTGCTCTGCTTAACACTGTGTGTGTGTAGGTGTGCGGAGGATGCTGTCCGGATCTGGACGGTCTAAAACACCGACAGCTGAGCTCGAGAGATATGCCTACAGAACGCCGGTTACACCTCATCATAAGGTACAGCTGACTGTGTGTGTGTCTAATTATTTCACACATGTTCAGTGTGATCATCATTTGCCTAAATTAACGTTCACGGCTGTCACACAGCTGCACGATGACGCTTTCTTTTGTTGGAGTGTCTCAGCACCTCGTTAGCAGTTTGTGACTTCAGTCTAATTACATACAGACGTTTGAGGTGAATACTCTCAGAGTTCAGAGCTCTGGTCACTCAGTTTGTTGTCGACAGAACTACCAAACAATCGGTACTCCACGTAACACAGGACAACACAGAAAAGTCAGTGTGAGATAATCAATCCAATCATCTGTAACATATTTGTGATGGTCTTAAACTCCGCAAAGCTCAGCTCTGGTCCTACAGGCGTCCTCAAAGACGAGTGGCGAAGTGTATTTTGTCCCAACATTACCCTGCTGCTGCTGATCTGCACCACTTCCTGTGTGGACTTCACAATAAATGCATTTTATTGTGAAAGGTAGCAGTAGGCCTTTAACGATGACGTTCTAAATGTCCCTCCCAACTGTCTGGGGTTGCATTGTGGGTAGTGTAGTTGCAAAGTTTATTCTGTTGCCTTTCATTACCGTCTTTGATGAACTTGTGTCCTGACACAGCAGAGTGTGTAAAGTGTGTGTGTGTGTGTGGCAGCCTGAAGCTGAACTAAAAAATATTGATGTCTGTCCTCGGTGCAGCCGCCCGGAGGTGAAGATCAGAGCTACAGCGCAGAAAACCTGCGACGCATCGCCCGCAGCCTGAGTGGAACCGTGATCGGGTCACGAGGACAAACCCTCGGCCCCTCCCGCAGCTGTGTACGTCTCACACAAACACACACACACACACACACTGAAACACACTTTTATCTTGATCCACCAGCTGGGAAACAACCATCATCCTCACCATCATAATCATCATCACCTCCCTCCACTGTTGGTCTGAGTTAACATCATGCTGCCACCTTGTGTTCATGTTATGTCACTGCAGCCGGGTTCAGCGATTACACCTGATTCATAAAACACTTTTAGGGGGCGACCATGAATAATTGAATTTCATACATTGATTATAATTCTGCACTCTGCAAGTCCAGAGTCTGTTGAGTGAAGACGTCATCGCCCCGGGGGGAAGTCGCAGCGAGCGAATTGGCGTGTTGTCTGTTTTTTCCGCCTGTTTTAACGCCTTGCTCAGAAAATGTCTGTGTGTGCACTGCTCATAGCACAGGTATTAAATCCCACACCACAGAGCGTCTGATTGGCCGCTGCAGCGTGGCGTCAGGTTGCATTTCTCTAAAAATTGAATGTGGCTGTAAGTTGCTTCCTTGTTCGTGTTTTTTCACCACCTCCTTCTTCTGCTGTTATCCGAGGCAGCAGACTGAGTCTCTCTCCGAGCGCCTCCTCTGCCGCTGGCGTTCCTCCATCTTGTATTCAGCCCCAAGGAGTCGCCTCAGGCCTGCGCATTAAAGATTGATCACTAATTTAGCTCCTTGGATAAGCTTTTAACCTCGACGCTCGCCGCCTGATCTGAACCGACAGCTGAGGTTTGACTCCAGGTATTCCACAGAGCGTGGGAAGAAATCTGATGTTTGAGGGTTTTGTTCTTCCTGTGAGTGTTGGAGTGTTGACGGCGTCTCTGGTACGGCTGCTGCAACCACAAAGTGAAAACATGGTGACCTGCAGTCAGCTATTAACATAATATTAATAATCAAGAACAACATTCATTTTACTGTTTCTCCACTACGATTATCATTTACTCAGGGTTCATACGAAGTCATGAAAGTTTGGAAAACTTCATTTTAACTGTTAGGGATAGGACTAAATTCGAAAACTTTTCACACCACGTTCCCTGAGACAAATATGTCGTGCATTATTTATCGTGTCCGGTTGTTGGTAGTGTTGTAGAGGAGGTCCTCTCTGAAGAGCTGGAGGTCTTCAGGAGGTTTGTGAAGGTAGAGAGGGACGCCCCTGATCTGGTAGGAACTGGTAGGACGTTCAACCAACGGGGAACGACAGACGGGAAAAGTTTAGATCGCCATGAGCGTACGGGTGGAAGAGCCAGGAGGAGGTAACATACGTCTGTATGAGGACGTTCACGTAGGTGGGAGCAGAAGAGGAGACCACTTTGGAGTATGGCTCACTGTGGAGCTCGATGATCAGCAGGGTAACGTGACCTTTTGGGTTGAGGCCCGTCGTGTCGCGAGATCACCACGCCCTGTATCAGGAGGTTTTAATATCTTTATTTATCTATATTTTAATAATTATGCAGATGCTTCAAAAAAATGCAGATCAAGTGACTGAAGACTTAAAGTTTCTCCTTTCTGAGGGTTTTTGCAGATATTTGAATTTTATTTTGTGTCTGTCGTTTTTCAGTTTTCCCTCCATCGTGTTAACTTGTTTTCTTTTTTTTTTACTTCTCTCCATCTTTCTTTTTCTTTTTTTCGGAACTTAATCTCATCTTTCACTTTTTTTCTCATTTTACATCTCGCCTCCTCCATCATCATCTGTTCTCCTCCTCCTCCTCCTCCTCACCCTGAAGGACCCCTCTGTGTCCAGGCCCCCCCTCAGACAAGCCGACCTCCACTCCTCCTTCTCCTCCTCCTCACTTCTCCGTCGCCCCAGCGCCTCCTCTCTGCACCTCCCTTCCTCTTCCTCCTCCACCACCAGCTCCTTCACTACAGATCACTCCTACCACCACCAACACCTCCAACACCACCAACCCCGACACCACGGCCCCTCAGCTCCTGCACCTCCTGCACAGCACCCCCCCTTGCAGACATCACGGCCCCCGAGCTCGGGCCTCTCCTCCTGGGGACACTCAGGTAACCTGCTGGCCCATCACCTCCACCTCCACCTCCACCAGCACCATCTACTCATAGGTTCAGTGTGACCGCACATCAGGAAGAGTTGTTTGTTTTATTCAGCAGCTGAAAGTTTTGAAGTGATCTGATTCAAATTTATCAGGATGTGTCTTCTGATTGGACGAGAGAAAGGAGTAACTGGAAAAGACGAGGTGTCTTATTGGTCGGTTTAAGTTCAGTTTCAGACATGTGACTGTTTAGTTGTTACCGATTGGCTGAGGGGGACTGTGTCCATCTCTTGAGTTTTGTTTGCATCGACTTAAACTGTTTTTCCTGTTTTCTTCCTCCTCTTCTTCCACCTCCTCCTCTTCTTCCTCCTCCTCCTCCTCCCCCTCCTCATCAGGACCTGGACCAAGTGTCCAGCAGCAGCAGTTTCTGGTTGTGTCTGACAGGCATCAAGCTCTCTCAGGTCAAAGCCTCCACAGCGTCGCGCTGAATTACGGCACTCTGCCCCGGGCTCCTCGCCGAGCGCCGCCTCCCACCACCTCCACCCTCCCCAGGCCCAGAGCCGGCCCCAGTCCTGCCCCGCCACCGGGTCCACAGAGTCTCTACGCCACCCTGTCCCACCCTCGACGCTCTGCCAACAACATCGCCAACACTAACGGTCACTACCGCCAACCGTCGCTGCCCTGTAAAGTCAACGGGTGGACCCAGTCCGCTCCACAGCACCTCCGGATGTCAGGGGAAGGCCCCCCTCAGCCACGTCGCCTGGACGTGCCCCCTGAGAGCGACTGGCGCCGGGACGCTGACTACAGGACTCTCCAACCCAGCTCCTCTTCCTCCCGAGACCCCCGTGCCGCTCACCACCACCGGACCCTCCAGCGGACCAACTCTCACCAGCCTCCTCTGGCCCGGCCCCGCAGGGACGCCGTGCTCTGCTCGCTCTGCCAGCAGCTTCCCGCTGAGCCGTCACGCCCTTACTGCCCATCCTGTGGCGCTTACGTGGCTCGGTTCCGCCCAGCCAGCTGATCGGGCCTGAGCCTCGTGTCACAGGGTGCACACCCCCCGACAGGAACCGCAGACGCCACAGGAGGAAGAGTCCATTAGTTTACCAAGTTAAAATGTGCCGACAAATTCAGAGCTTCTTTGGGGTCTGCAGCTTCATCTGAGGAAACAAACCACACAGAAATCTTCAAGAATCGCTCGGTATATTTTCCATAACAACAAACCACAGCGTCACTCTGCATGTGTTGTTCCCGGCCCGTCTCACCTGTCCCTCCCTCGTGGTCTTCATCCCGTCACAAGGCCACAGAAAGACTTGTAACACACAGACAGGATCTACATCTGGTCTGTGGATTTAAAGCACATTTAGATTTGTAATGAAACTCCATGATACAGACCAGGATCACGAGACGAAGGCCGGACGTGATCAGACCGCTGCTGACGTGCTGTCAGTTATTGTCTTCTTCCACTTGGTGTCAGATTTTAACGAGTCCTTGACAGGCTTCAGAGCGAAAGAAAATTATTCTTTTATCGATTTTAGTTTTGATCAATCATTGATTTAGTAAAAATCATTCAATAGTTCCTGTTTGAAGGGTGATTTTTAATTCGTATTGTTATAGTGTTTTTCTGACATTTTATAAACTGGTCGATTGACTTGATGTTGAATATAATCTGTATTTCACAGCTTTAATATGTCTGTAGTCTGTTTGGTTTGTCCTCGAGTGTTTCAACCTTTCAGCAAAGAAAATTGACTCGTTAATAGTTTAGGTTAACTGAAGTTTTCTCGTTATAATAACTAAAGGTAGACACATTTCGGTGGCTTGCTTTTGAACTCACCCATTCTGCGTCATCCAAACCTCGACCTCTCGTGTGGTAACGTTACAGAGACGATGCAGCAAATGTCTGGTTGTTAAGATCTGAGAGTCTAAAGCTGGGGTGACCCCGACTGACTACTGCTGGTGTTTCGTTTGTCCATTCTGGGCTACAGCAGAAACACGATTCTTATTATTGTTTAAACAGTAATGAAAACTAAATCTGACACACTGGATCTTTTTTTTAATGATTATAAGAATAGTTTGTAATTAATTAGATTCAGTTTCATTGAAACGTTGAATCTGACACCAGGTGGAGAAATGAGGGACGTTGACACGCGACAGGAAGTAGAAAAAGGAGATTTTCTGCAGTTTGTGTCTCAGACTTTGAATATAAATCTACTCTACTTATTCCTCTATTTATTTTTGTAGCTTGTTGCAGACTGAGTTGTGCATAGATATACCTGCCTAACCTGAATATACTCTATAGACCTGATCTAATTTTCTAAAGGTAGTTTAGTCGCCTTGTTTTTGGGATGTGGAGCCTTCTTATATTGTACACGAGGCTGTGCGTTAGATTAATAACTAAAGCTTTTATTTGAACAGAGTTGCAGCTAATATTTAGCATGATGTTTTCAGACATATTCTAGCCTTGAGACTTTGGTGTACATTTATTGTAACGATGATATATGCAGATCATTTTCTTTTTTTTCTTTTTAGTGCAGCATCTCGACTGCATTTAACTCCAGTTTAGTGCACTTCAGAAGTGTTGACCATAGATTTCTTTTACGCGCTTTGTTGCTGATTTCTTTCGACGTCGGTCAGAGAGAAGCTTCTCGTTAAGTTCAGGAGCTCGAGTCAGTTTCGTACATGAAGGAACAAACTGAAGGACTTTCTGCAGAGTTGATCTGCTCTACTGCCAAGAATCCCAACAAACGAACCCCCACGTCTGGTCTGAATCTAACATCTGTTCTGAATCTCTCCTGCTGAATATATTGATCATTATAAGAAGTACTAAATATGATTTGATCATTTCATCTGTGATGTCGCTCAAACTGAAGCCTCAAAACTTTAAACTGTTGTTTTTCAGTTTTATTTCATTTCAGGTTGAAGTTTGTCTGTTCAGACCAGTTCGTTAAAAATAATTCAAATGATAGAGAAGTTATTTTTTCATCTTGTCAAAGTTGTTTCTTTTTGTTTTTTTGGCTTTTTGCTTTGCCAGATTTTATTTTGTTGATTTTTTTGGTATATTTTTGATGCTTATTTTTCTACACTGTAGACTTAACAGAGATGATAAGACGATTAAAATGGAAAAGTTGAGAGTGTCGTTCGTTTTCATTCTCTGCATGTTGAAGCCACGTACATGAAGCTGTTACCTCTGAAGCCAAACAGTATTAAATTAGTAACATTAAACCAACAGTTCTTCAACTTCTTTACTTTATTGGTTGCCGATATTTGTTAGTTACAGACGAGTTTCACTTCCTCCAGTGTGCATATTATTATTATATATTATTTCTGCTGTGAAGTTGGACATTTTACTACCACATACTGGTGGTTCCTCTGCTTCTAGTACATAGCTAAAATTGTAACATCCATTTCTACGCAGTGTTGCTTTAAACGTGATGAGGAAGCAACATGAACGTGTCAAAAACATCATACAGCAACTCACAGATAAAACTTTTTTTATTAAGGTTGGTGACAGTTTAGATAAGAATGTTATTTCTTATATTCATAAACATTGATTTTGTTGTTTTTTTTCATTTCTAACAAAAGGCTCAGCTGTTCCTTTATATAAATATATATATATATACTGCTCTTTGTGTTTTTATGGAATGATATTGGTACTCTTCAAACAACACAGCCACAGGTGACTTTGCATACAATTATTTTCTTTATATAAAGTAAATAAAAACTCTTAAAAGACAGATGATATGAAGTCCGTCTCAGTTTCAAAGACGCGTTTAACTTTTCTAATTCCTCAGGTAGAAACTGGTTGGCGTTAGTTAATCAGGTTAAAGTGGCACTGCAGGGTCAACAGCGCATCTGCCAATCAGAGTTAACAGTCAAACACTCACGAAGGCTGAAAGGCATTATGGGTTCAGTTCCCTGGGCAGCAGTCATAATATTTTCATGGTAACTGTTCTATCCCTTTTTTTAAATGCTGGAACTCATCCAGCGTCGGTCCAGCAGGCTTGAGGAGTAACAGATTAGTATCAGATTGATTTCCTCCAAACACGTGCTTTGGAAAAAAAAAAGCCTCCACCAACTGAACGTTAAATTCTCATTTCAAATGTGTTTTTAAAACAATTTCTGATCAGTGTCTTTCCTCCAGCTGTCAGCTGATTGGTCCACAGCGTCCTCAGGTGGTTCGGCGTAGCAGCAGCACGGTGAACACATTGTTCTCAGACTCCGTCCAAGCTCCTTCCATCAGTTCCAGCCTCACCTCCTCCCCCTCGCTCAGTGGCAGGAGGCTCAAACCAGTGACCGGCCCCGCCTCCCTCACCTCCTGTCGGTGTAGAGAGACCAGATCTCCACCCGACCCCCCACTCCTCTTCCTCAGGACTACCTGGGCGGGACCCGGCCTCAAGTCCAAGGTGAGGACAAACAGGTAGATCCCGTTCCCTGGAGCCGTGAAGGTGCCAGTGTCGGAGTAGAACTCACCGCGGTTTAAAGATGCTTCTAACGCGATGATGCCATCTGAGACGCTCAGAGGAGATTCGGCCACGAGGAGCAGAGAGTCTTCTGATAGGCTGGATGGGAGAGGAACAACACCTGGTGAGAAAAGAAGAAGGAGGAGTGAGTACAAGGTTCCACCACAGGTTTCTCTCTGCACTTCATATGTCTCCATATATATCCTGAAACCTGACTTGAGGTTTGTGTCCAAGTCTACACCCACCTGATGCATCCCTCCTGTTTCGATGGTGTCCTCCCCCTCCTCTCTTCTTCTCCTTCTTCCCGTCTTTGTTCTTCACCAGCTGCCACAGTTTATCGAGCTCCAGCGTGGCGTCCGATCCCGCCAGCACGTCGGCATTACTGAACACGTTCTTGAACATCCTCAGATGTTCCTCCAGGCCTCTCTTCAGCCACATCACCTCCGCCTGCAGTTTGGCCTCCACGCCATCAGGAGGTGTGTTTCTCTCAGCAGTAGTGTTGCAGGGTTTCTCCTCGAGCCGGAGCACCTTCAGCTCCAGCTCCTCCACCGTTTTCTCCAGGTTCCACAGATCGCTGCCGTCTCCTCTGTGCTCCGGACGCCTCCCCTCGGGGTGGAGGAGGAGGAGCTGGCGCTCCCTGGTTGGAACTTCGCCGCTGCTCCTCTTCATGCTGCCGGGGAGCCAGACGTCAGAGGGAGAAGGCTGGTCAGCAGATGGCACCTCCTCTCTGCCTGCTGGGAGCAGAGTCAAAAATGAGTCGAAGAAGTGGTGACCTGGACCTGGAGGTCCTCTTCACACCTGACATTAACATGCGTTTATGGTAATCGGATTACAACCAGACACCAGTTTCTGAGGTGGTTTGGGACGTTTGTAGTGTAAACTGCATCGTAGTCTACTTTGAAGTAGACTAATAGAAGTCGTAGTTTAGGAGTGAAGACATGAAACTAAAATGTTTGTGCCATGTTGTAGTTTCACACAGATGCCACAAGATGTTGCTAAAGAGCTGTATTTGACTGACAACAAGTTCAGACTGAAACCTTTGAGATTTTAACTCCTGTTGATCCACACTGACCTGTGATCAGGTGAACGGTGTCTCTGTCACTCGTACGTCTGTTCTCACACTATGTAACTTTGGGCTCCGGGTCGGGAGAAGTACGTAACGCTTTACGGCACTAAGTCACACAGCAGCAACTATTTCACTGATTCTGGTGAAACTGGATCATATTTTATGGAGGAAATGTTTTCTGTTTGGGTCTGGACTGAGACAAGATGGAGGAGGAGGAGCCAGATGGGACTACTGACGGTGAGCAGAGCCGGTGTCATGCTAGAACCGGGGCTGGGACTGACTTTGAGTGGTTGGTGAGAGCTTGGTGAAATAAAAGGCTGAAAGACAGACGCCGAGCTGGGCTGACTGCTGCTGGACTGGTCAGTGGTATCAGCTGCTGCTGTGTCTTGTACAAATACACGTGTACAGCTGTCAGTTTATTTAAGCTACATGTATAAGTAACGTGACAACGTGTTGAGGCTTCCTTCTCTTCTGGAGGTTCATACCTGGCCTGTTGCCCTGCAGGGAGGTGATGCTCAGGTTGTGCCACCTCAGTTGCTCCCGCAGGTTCCCCAGCTGCTCCTTCAAGGCCGGGATGGAGTTGGCCTCCTGATCCTCGACGGGCCACTCCAGGAAATCCAGCACCTCCTCCCCAAGCAGCAGCTCCAGCACGTCACTGTGACGAATGGTGTCTTTCAGCAGAGACTGGAAGGAGCCAGACAGTCGTTGCATGTTCTCCACCAACTGTTTGTTGGCCTCCTTCAGGACGGGGAACTCGGCCAGGACGTCATTCACCGAGCTGCTCAGCTGGGTCAGGCTGTGTTTCAGACTCCTGGTCCTGGTCTGCTCCAAGGCCAGAGACTCCTTCACCTGCAGGGAAAAGAAGAAAAGCATGTTTAAACTTCTACGTAATAATACTAAAAAATACCAATAAAGCAGCGTTGCTTTAAATGATTTTATTCTTCATACCTCCTGGAGGCCTTGTTGGAGCGACTCCACCACTGGCTCCCAGTCTCTGGCTCCGCCCCACTGCACCGCTCCTATGTCGCTGTTATCCTCCAGGACTAATCGGTTTTCATTGGCCAGCTCCGTCACATTAGCCACGCCCCTCTCCAGGTGAGCCACGGCGGCCTTCAGCTCCTTACACTCGCAGTCTCCAGACGTGTTTTGCTTGTAAAAGGCAGTGTACAGGTGGTCCACGTCTAAGTCTGTCTCCAGCTGGCCCCTTTTTATCCTCTGCAGGTCCCCATTCATCTCCTGCAGCCAGTCGCTCTGCTGGCTGAGGTTCCCTGCCAGCTCGCTCACCTGCCTCAACACCACCTCCTTCGCCGCCTCTACCTCCAGCCCCGTCTCCATGAACTGGATCTGACTGTTCCGGCCCGTCTGGTTGATCTGCTTCCCCAGCTTTTTCAAGTCCTGCCTCAGCTGCTGGACGTTCCCCGAGGTCACCTCCATGTCCTCCATCAGGCCGCCCACCTGCACCACAACATGAGATAAAGATGATTTTCTTCAGCTTTTAAACACTCGGCTTCATGATGCCGTCACCTGGAATGATTTCAAGTTAACAGGAGTGCCGTCTTAAAAGTTAATTAGTGGGATTTCTTTCCTTCTTAATGTGTTTGAGACACACAACCCATATTATGGCAAGAACTACTCAACTAAGTAAAGAGAAACGACAGTCCATCATTACTTTAAGACGTGACGGTCAGTCAATCAAACACCCTGAAACTGTCTCTTCCCCAGGAAAGGAAGAGTTACCTCTGCTGCAGAGAAGTTCATTACAGCAGCCTCAGAAAACACCAATCTAAACATCTAAACATCAACTGTGCAGAGGAATCAGGCCTTCATGGTTGAATTGCTGCAAAGAAATATTTTTTTATCTGCATGTGTGGTTCCCACCAAGGTGTAATGGAGTGACGATTTATTGAAAATTCACGGGTACCATAGCATACTTCAGTGACATCCCATCTGGGTCGAGTTTAGTGGGACTATCGTTTGTTTTTCATCAGGGCAATGATCCCAAACAGAGCTGTTTGAACAAGAAGGAGAGTGATGGAGTGCTGTGTCACATGACCTCAACCTAACCCCGGTTGAGATGGTTTGGGATGAGTTGGATCGCAGAGTCCTCCTTCAAGACTGTGTTCAAGACCTCATGAAGCTGGTCTTCTGGAGTTACTGATGGTAGACAGGCAGTCCTCTCACTGAAGAGGCTCTAACAAGATAATCTTCTATTGTTGGGATGTTTCTGTCCCAAGGGGACGCGGGTTAGCTTTGCACCGATGCGTGACCGTAAACAGTTTTAGTCCGACCTACCTTCACCGTGTTGTTGACCACCATGTTGTCGAGGCGTTCGATGGCCTCCCAGATGTTCGAGGTGTCTAAGGGCTGCTGCAGGTTGGGGGGAGGGAGCTGATCCTCCGGCTGATCCTCCGGCTGATCCACGGTGGCCTGATCCTGGTCCAGCTTCAGTTCATACAGCGTGGCGTTCATGGCCTGCAGGCTGATCTGGGATCAGAGACAGGATAGATTTCATCATCTGGTCTTATTTAAGGACAGAAAAAAAAACTCCCTGTTGTCCCACTCACCTGCAGCATCTTCTGTTGCCGTTTCAGCTTCATGTCAATATCCGTCTTAAAGCTGGTCAGGTTGTAGTGCAGCATTGCATGCTGGGAGTGTAGTTTGCTCTCCATGTCCATCCGCTGGATCTCCATCTGCCTCTGGACTTCCCTGACGTGCTGAAACGCCTCGTCCAGTTTGGCATCCAAGCGTTCCTCCGCTGCCTCATCAAGCTCAGGGGGCCCTGCCTGCAGCTCCACCACAGGCTGGGCGCTCTTCAGCTGGGCCACGTCACGGGCCAGGTCCCTTACCTGCCGGCTCAGGTGCTCCAGTGAACGGTTGAAGCCCTCCAAGACCGGATACAGTTGGGACATGACCAGGGCCATCATGTGGGGAGCAGAGAGGACAGCAGGAACATCTGGATACGGGAGGGATGTTATGTTTAAGACATGATCACAGAAAGCTTTTCTTACCCTCGAAAACACAAAGCTAAACTTAACAAGCGAACGCACAAAAACACACACACTGCCTGGGATTCGTGGCTCTCTGGGGGCCTGTAATGGGTCGCTCTGCTCTATAATGGAACCAGTTTAGTTTCCAAACTGGAATATAAACATAACGCAGCCTTCCGCCTGGAAAACAATCCAGCAGGGAAACAAAAATACCCCCCCTCCAAAAAAAAAAAGTCCCCGAGCCTCAATGCTGCCATTTCTGTCTGCCGGGCTCTCTCTGGAAACACTGATGTTGATGTTTCGGACACACTGAGGGGCTTCGGAGTCAAACAGCAGGAGAAAGACTGAGAGATTAGATGAGTTTTCACAGTTTGTTTCTGTTGGTTCAGTCGAGACTGACAGAGTGAAGCCAGAACACACACACGGACCGCAGGACTCTGACGGCCCTCCAGCTGGATCTCTTTCAATCTGAGACGCCTCAGGGCTCAGTGGATTCATCTGATCCCGCGTGTTGTTATTTCTGGAGTTTGAAACAAGCCAAACTGTGCTTACATTTCCTGCTATTTATCGTCCTCACTAATAGAGAGAGACTCTAAATGAGAAAGAGCTGACTCCAACCTTTAATCCATCAATTTCAATCGCATCGATCCGAGAAACTGGCAGGTGAAAGTCTTTTTAAACTTGGACCTGCCCGAAAAACACAGAAAATGGACTCTGAAGTCAGATTAGATCACAGTTAAGATCTGGATCAAACCTTCAGTACGTGTTGTTGAAAACTCTTTAGCAGGTTTGGACTCCTCTGATCCAAAGAAAACATGATTATCCCAATCCCAGCAGAAGGAATCAGGAACAAAATGTAATAAAATAACATTTGTATTAAATATATATATATAAATTTTGTACTTGATATGTTAAAGTAGACATTCAGCCTTTCAGTATGGTTAAAAAAAAAAAAAAGAAAAAGAATTGGCTCCACATAAACTATAATTGATCACTTTGCATAAATTACAGCAACAAAACAAAAATAAGAATTACTACGCAGCCTCTGATTGGCTGGGACTCCTGTTGGAACATCAGGATAAGCCAATCAGAGGCTGAGTAGGGCAGCTCATGACTCTGCTCTCCTGGATTAAACACATTGGCAGTAGTTGTATGTGAGTCGTCCACAGATCAGTGTCTAATAAATGTATTTTTTTCAAGATTAAACTGCAGATTTAAGAGATGCTCACTAACAGAATTGAACACAGAAATAAAGATTTTTGACTCTTTGTTGTTTATATTGCGAGTTCTTCTCTCCTCTGTCCATAGAGGCCGCTGAGCCCGGTTATATCGCCTGCTTGCCCAGCTCCGGTTCTGGCACGACACCGGCCTGAAAACCTCCTCTTCCTCCTCCTTCTGGTGCTCTGATCTCAGAGTCTGGGCAGCCTTGCTAACAAACTAAGCTGACATTAACTAACAGCAGCTACAGTTGGCTACAGTCCACCAGGAGCAGCATCAACATTTTCTTGCTCGCCTGCTGCTTTCTTGATTATATGTTTTCTAATTTTTGGAAAGTTTCTCCCGTGCTCACTTCATCAAAAGTCTCTTTGAAGTTTCAAACTTGGTTTTAGGGTTGACGCTGGGTTCAGGTTCAGTTTCGGGTTAGGGGCTAAGGAATGTATCATGGCAATGAGGGTCCTCACAGGTATAGAAATACAAACAAACACGAGTGTGCGTTTGCCTCAGGTCACCGCTGTCGCTCTCCTCCAGAGACAGAGTCCAGACACTCTTTCATCACAACCTGTTTTCATTACAACAAACCACCAACTCGTTTTCCCCGCATGCTGCGAGGCACAGAGAGGTCAAAGGTCACGGTACAGTTGAGGCCAAGCTGCGACAGGAAGTTCCAGGTCACCTCCAGCTGCAGGGGTGAGGGCGGTGCAGGAGGGCTGTTCGGAGGCTGAAATCCAACGCACCTCGGTCAGCTGGCAGCGTTTCTATCTAATGACTGTCAGCGTGATTTACGGAGCCGAGCCGAGCCGCCTTCCTGTTCGGACAAAACGACGTCTGTGGTTCTGTTTTCTTCTTCTGACGTTTTGTTGTAAATGTCACAATTAAAAAAAAAAGACACTTTAATGAGTCGCGTGGGCGAAACTGAGACAACACAGCACGGAGCTGCTGAAAGAGTGACGACTGTAACGAGCTTCTGACGTGACAGTTATCTCAGAAGAATTGTGTGTCGAGTCAAACGCGAACTCACAGATCTGAAACACACGTCGACGTCTTTCAGTGTGACTTCCTGAAGACGTCGTTATCTCATGAATCTGATGCTTGTTGATCTGATGATGTTAGAACTGTCAGAAGACGTTTCTCTCATGCAGTTGTCATTTCATTTCGAGTCTTCTTTCAGACTTGTGGTAACTGTAATAACTCACATGAACAAACACAGGCTCAAAGAACGGAGATGATGCCGCCCACAGCTGGCTTTCTGTCTCCATGGCAACTACATTTCCTGTTTACAGGTGAACAGTGTCTCTGTCACTCGTACGTCTGTACTTCAACTCCAGGTCAGAATTATGTAACACTTTCAGTCAGTGGAGCGAAGATGTCGTGCCAGAACCAGAGCTGGGAAAGCAGGCAATGTAACTGGGCTCAGCAGCTACAAGACACGAGTAAATCCGAGGTCGACTTTTAGTCGTTGGTGGAAAAAACAAAAAACAAAACAAAAAAAAAACTCAGCAGAGTGTTCCTGTAAGGATGATGTCATGCTGACTGGTCAGTGAGGTCAAAGGTCAAAGAGAGCAGAGCGCTGTGGGAACCTCAGAGTGAGGCTGATCCCCAAACAAGAGCTCCACGCAGGACCGGAGGAAGTGTGTGTGTGTGTGTGTGTGTGTGTATGATCTCATACACACATGACACAGGAGGTAGAATATAGTGTCATCTTATAGTGTACACACACACACACACACACACACACAGAAACAATGTGAGACAGAAGAAAGAGAGGATTTCCTGTGGAGGAAGTGTGTGTGTGTGTGTGTGTGTGTGTGTGTGTGTGTGTTTATGTGCATTGTTACAGGAGGTGTCATTGCAGAGGAATGGAGCTCAGTGTGTGTGTGTGTGTGTGTGTGTGTGTCTTTGTGGTTCCGTGTACCTTATCTTATCGGATGTGAATGAGACATATTTATCGCAGCCGTAGTATTATTATCCACCTGCCTGCACACAGTAAAAGTGGTAATACTACACTGTACAAATACTCTGTTACTTCAGTAGAAGAATGTAAGTTTAATTAAGTTGAATCATGTTGGAGCTCATTTTAAACTATTTTGTATAAAACATGTACAAAGTGACACGGTTTGTTTTGTCCAAACTTCGACCTTGTGACAGATCAACGACAAAATATCAAAATATAGCCAGAGTCACCACACAGAGCTACACAGCTGCTCTGCAGAACGTTCATGTTTTAGACAGTGTGTGTCTAAAACTCAAGTTCCCCATTAGTGCGTGAATAATCCAACGCTTGGTTTCACAATGACAGGAAGAGGCAACAACGAAGGATCAAAACTGTGAACGCCTTGAAGACAGTTATGCCTGTGGGAACTAGATCGTCTGTTAAACACAATACAAACTAACTATTTAATGATTTTATATATAATAAGGTTTTTTAATTATATAATAATAAGTACTTTGTGCTGACTCACCATGCTGAAGGTTAGTGTGTTGTGCTGGGCCGGGGGCGGGTGTGGTATTGTGCTCATGGTTGTCATCGAAGTCGGTGTCGTCGGTGTCGTCGGTGTCGACGTTTAGTTCGCTGACGGGCCCCTGATAGTCGTTCTGTTCACGGTTCACGTCGACGAGCTGCTCCTGCCGGTAATCTGACAGAGGAGAGTAGTAGTAGAAGACTTCACCATCTACTATCATGAGCGATTGTGCAGACATGGAGAATGATTACATCAACAGTCCTGGTTTCGATCAAATCCAGGATGAAATCTGGTTCTTCATATCAATCTATACACGAGCAGAACAGCATCCAGGTGTGTTTGGATTCCTCAACATCTAAACCGACTTTGAAAGTGTGCTGGATCACGTACACGAGAAGAAACTTCAGACGGTGCTCTCTCTCTCTAATCTCAAACATGCACACGTTACAAGGTTTGAAATTAAAAGGTGATCTCGATGTGACGCTGAGGAAAAACAAGCAGAAGGCTACAGTCTGGATGAGGAGATGAAGAGGTTGGCAGGTTTAAGACCAGATCAAACCCCTTAACACACATTAATGTAAATCTGGGCTACACTGGGTCAGAACTCCTCTAATCTGAGCCCGACTTTAGCAACTTACTCCTGAGTCCTCCAGTGATTTATCACCACACTCCTGTAACACAGTTTTAGACAAAAACGAACCAGAGATATCGTTCTTCTTCCTAACCTATACATAGCGATTCAGGTGTGTTATTCTAGTAGCTTTAAAGCAGGGAAAAAAGTAATCAGATTACTTCCACAGCAACATATTTGTTTCAAACTTGTACTCTTGAACAAGTTCAAGCGGCTCTTATATTGTGCACTTTTTGATTTACTGTTTCACAACGTGTTCTCGAAGAAGAGAGAACAGGAAGTCAGGCAGACAAGTAGAGAGTGAGACAGGCTGATGTATTTGGGGATTTCTCAGCCGAGTTTCCTTCAGTTTTTTTTTTCTCTCGCTTTGAGCTCGAGCATTGTTAAACGTTGAATCAGTGGCAGAAACAGAGCGACAGCAGGAACAGGGAGCTCCGTATCAGTGACCTGCAGTCAGCGCGGAGGGCAGAAAATCCACGACTCGTGCAACACTTGAGATTCGACAAAGAGCAGAGGAAGTGAAGCGTCATCAGATCTGTTTCCGTCATCATTTTCAACTCAGCAGAAAAAGGTTTTCAGTCCGTCTTAAAACAATAACGATGCCTGTGTGTACATCGATATCGGAGGGGTGAACCTCACTGAAGTCCACAGGCTAACACGGGTACTCTGCAGTCACACAGGACATGCTGGTAAAATTACATTTACTTACTTTGCTCTCAGATTGCTGCAGATAAACTGGAGTCGCTTTAAGGAGGAGATCAGGACGAAAGATTACAGCAACACGTGACGTGCAGGCCGTGAGCATTGTTCTAAAAACAGATTTGAACTGGACGGAAACTTTTGCTTTAAAATCGTAGAGTAATCTTGGCCTGAAGCACTCAGGTCCTGGTTTTGGACATGAAACCACACACAGATCTGCTGTCCTCTGCTCACACCGCGTTCACACATGTAGATTGCATCCAAAGTCAATGTAAAGACGTGAATTCACACGACTACTGATGCAAATTTTGCATTTTTGTGTCATTTGCAGGAGTTGAAAATATTAAAGTCTCACTCCCTTGTGAATGGACTGTACTTATAAAGCATCTTTCCAGTCTTCTGACCACTCGAGGTGCTTTTACAAAACATGTCTCATTCGCCCATTGGCACATATTCACGCACTGATGCCATTGGCTGCCATGCAAGGTGCCAACCGCTCGTCAGTTTGGGAGCTAATCATTCACACACATTCAAACACGATGGCACAAACTTCAGGAGCAATTTGGGCTTCAGTATCTTGCTTAAGGACACTTTGACATGCAGACTGGAGGAGCCAGGATTCCAGTTTTAGCTTTACTTCGCTATGAACTGGACGGAAACGTCTGTTCTTTTTGGATTCAACCTGCTGTTTCAAACCAGATTAAGAGCGAATATTTACTTGCGTGAGCAAAAACAAATGATCCTGCGAGTATTCCAGTGAGTAACATGAGGTAGAAATTTGCTCGGTGGTTTGAACACAGCATACACAAGAGAAGTCATCAGTATGTTTGATCATACTGTGGCTGTAATGACCTCTGCAGCCTGTAAGTGGTCATTGGCAACACTTTAGACGGCTGCGTTCAGGCCAACAAGACGCTGCGGTATCCGATCATTGAGCAGGATTAGCTGGTGGATGAAGTTGCAGCTCAGAGGAGCACACAGTACAAGTGTCGGCCTTTAGATCAGCGGTGGTCAGGTGCTTCGAGAACGTGGACGACCATGGGATCTTATTTTGGAAAGTAAAAAAAAAGAAGATAGGATTTGATGAACTATGACGGAAGTGGACACAATAATAGAAACACCTGCGCGCAGGTTGTAAAGTCTCGATGACTCACCAACTTGTTTTGAAGGTGTTCCTGTTATTGTGTCCAGTCTGTCTCTGCTGGGCTGCGGTTCTGTTGATGATTTAATCACCTTGACTTCAGCTCACAGGAAGTCAGTTCAATCGGAGGCGTGGTGGGAGCGGGCTGTACTACGTCGAGGTGTGTGTGTGTGTGTGTGTGTGTGTGTGTGTGACCGCCTCTTTGTTTGTCTTTCTTTGTTAAATCAAGCCTCTAAAGGCCAAAGGTCTATTTTAGTCGTTATTCTTTCCAAAAACATCGACTGTTTTGATTCTCAGAGTTCTCAGTGCCGCTTATAGTACAAATATTTCATGCTATGTACACGGCGTGTATCCTGCAGTACTGCAGTACTACACTGAGGCTGAGGTCACCTCCGGACTCTCTGTTTAGAGTTGGTCTGGTTAAACTGAGCCATCCCCGATCGAGACCTTTGCACCAAACACGTGAACGCCCATGTTTGTCTCCACACGCCGCGCTGAAACAGGATGTGATGTCACAGGTCTGCAGAGAACAGCAGGAGCTGGAAGCTCAACGAGATTATCAGTCACACAGAATTGTTGTCTGAGGAGTATTTAGAGTTTTGTTCTTCACAGAGAACAGCAGCAGTATTTCAGTTAACGTCTGCTCTGTCCAGCTGCGTGCTCAGTTTGTTCTTTTAAAGCCTCATCATAACAGAAGCTAAAAACTGCAGTTCCTCTAACGTCCACTTGAGGCTGGCTCCAGAAGTGAGTCAGTCTCCATAAGTCCCCATGTCCAAATGTCCAACTTCACAGCAGAAATAAACATGTTTACAGCCTGGTACAAAAAACAGTTTTGGTCTCTGTAGCTAATTTCCCCGTTCATGACAACTGTACTGAGGGTGAATTTATATACAACTCACCTGTTCACATTATATTAAGGCTTAAAGTTATGCAGGATTAAGAGCGTGGACGCTTTGATTGACAGGTGGATGTTGTTACAGATGGCCTTTTTGAGCAACCAGGCTTCAGTCAGCCCGCCTCAGCTCCACCAAGATTGGAGGCAGAAGAGGGTATGACTGCCTGAGTCATTGGGTAAAACACTGACCATGGATCAGTGACTCAAACTATCACTTCAAAACCTCCTAAAATTCTATAAAATCTATGAATAACTACAACTAAGATGTTGCCTACTTCATTAAACGTTGTGATTTTTGAGTCCATATGTTTCCAAAGAGTGCTTTAAGCTCAAATCGTGCTCGCTCCTGAGTCGCTGAGTGTTCATGATGTTGAAGAGGAACATTTATGTGTCATCAAAAATCTCCGAATCGTCTGTGATCCTGCCTTTTTAAAATCCGTTTATGGTTTATTTTAGTTTATTCACTGCTTCTGTGGGAAAGCACACACTCCGTGTCAGAGCGGTCTGACTCATTCCTGCCTCTTTAACAAAGTGAGGAAGCGGTGAAGTACGGAGCGACGCTCTGCTCCGATAAACGTTCAGCTCAGGTCGGGAGGAGGTCCAACCACCACCACCCCCCCACCTCCCTTCCCTGGGGAAGAGGGTGTGGGCGAGCCTCCTCCATCACCAACGTCAAACCCCTCACCCTCCCACATCCTCGGCCTGTAAACACAGAGTCACTCACACACTGAAGGAGGAGGGAGTTCACTGTATGATGGGGTCAGAGGTCACAGCAGCCTGACACAGGGCTACAGCTAATGAGGCTGAGGAGAGAGAGTGGACGGTAGGGTTTGTTTGTTTTAACTCTCTTTGCCTCGGCCCTGCACAGGTGGGTGGGGGAAGGACACGTTCACACTTCACTCCACCCGTGATCTTCCTAGTGCAAGAGGTGGTGATGACTTTCTATCTCAACTTCAAAAATCTCAAACTATCCCTTCAACGAGGTGCAAAAAGTTAGACTGCATGTTACCATACCAATCCAGTAATGACAACAAAGCTGAATGCGTGTGCGGAGCTGAGCAGTGTCGTCGTACCTTGAGCGCGATGCTCCGTTTTCACCGGTCCAGTTCCTCCAACCGGAGCCGAGCTTCCAGAATCCGGCTGTTTGTCAGAGACTGTCGGAGACAAAACAAGCTTTAAAACAGACTGCAAACACACGGACACGTTGTCTTGTTGTAACACTTCAAGCAGTAAACAGTGTTTAAGACTCATCTGTCATGAGCAGCATGGAGACCTCAAAGTCTGACGGCAGAAACGAGTTTTACACGATTTTCTTTTTTTCTATTTTTACTGATGAACTTTGAGTTTCTGCACAAAGAAAAGGAGAGACGGGGGACGTCCTCCTTCAGACATCTGGTAAACACTGCAGTTTCCCACACACACACACACACGCACACACGCACGCACACACACACACACACACACACAGAGAATCTGGAATAAATTAAGTTCCTCAGCGATACCAAAGTTTTTCTGTTTTTGTAAAAGAACATTTGAAAATTTGACTCCAGCACAGAAAAAAAGTGTTTATTTTAATTACACTCAATGAATTTATGACTTTCAACAGTTCTCAACAGGACAGCTTATGTAGCACTTTTATCCTTTAACTGTTGCTTTTTTATTTTTTTATGTAAATCAAACTTAAATGTCAAGCTTAAGAGAATATTTTAAGAAGCACTTAACGAAGTAGTACGTAACGCTTTACGGCACTAAGTCACACAGCAGCAACTATTTCACAGATTCTGGTGAAACTGGATCATATTTTATGGAGGAAATGTTTTCTGGTTTTCCCTCTGATGTCCTCCGGCTGCTCCGCCTCAACTCTCTGTGATTTACAGAGTTTATGATGGACAGTGAAGTAAACTGCTGACAGCTGTAGCTGCTGTTAGCTCAGTTTGTTAGCCGGGCTGCCCGGTCTGTGAGCTCAGAGCACCGGCGAGAGTGTTAGTGTTTGTACCACAAAGAAGAAGAGGAGGTTTTAACCCTCAGGTGGATGGGAAACAGGAGCCAGAACAGGAGCTGGGCAAATGGGCAATGTAACCAGGCTCAGCAGCCTCTATGGACGTAATGGCAGAGGAGAAGAGAGTGAAGAGGACACTGACGGAGGAAGCTAAGAAGAGAAAAGGAGAGAGTGAGCGAGGAAGAAGCCGCCGGACAAGAGTAAATGTGGGACTGACTTTTAGTGGTTGGTGAGAGCTTGGTGAAATAAAAGGCTGAAAGACAGTGGACTAGTCAGTGATACATATATATGATGATGATATATGTATTAGCTGCTGCTGGTGACCTGGTTGATGTTTGACTGTTTGCAAAGTTGTCAATTCATGATGATTACATCAGAAACAAATGCAAACAAAAATTGTTGGGTCCATCAGAATTGGCCTGTTGCCATGGTAACAAGGATGGATCAGCTGACTCACCTATATCCTCACAGTTGCGTCCTCCGTGTCCCGGACAGCAACGCCACAGCAGGGCGGTGTTTATCTGCTGCTTCTGCCTGTAGACCGGCCGGACGGCCTGCTTGTACCTGCAAACACGGACACACGGAAAGTTGATTAAAGTTTACGGGAAGTCAAACAGATTTCAGCTGGACCACCACCACTGTAATCTGTCCAAGCTGAAGTGAAGTTCATGGGGTTTTTTTTCTACAGGATGTTGTGACTCTGGATCAGGTTTGTATGGACTGTTCCTGTCAGCAGCTGACTTCAGCTGTTCGTCAGAATTAAGCTCCAGTGCGTCAGCTTCAAACACTCAAGAAGACTAATGTTGCTTCCATCAGAGCTGCGGTATATTTTCATTTTGACTACTTTTGGGCCAACCGAAAAATGATTAAGAGTTTCCCACCAGGACGTTTATTTCTGTCTGTGTGGAGGAGTGTTCCCCTCTTTTGACCCAAGACAGTTAAAAATAAAACAACTGTGAGTCACGACCTCTCATCGGGCCTGAAAAGTATTTCTTTGGAAAAAGATACGATCCATATGATGTGAAACAGAAATTCCTCCTTTAATCATCTTACAAACCCTCAGATTTATTTTTCGAGCCTAATAATAAAGTTCATGAGACTCATTCAGAGGTTTGAACTCATATTTAAGTCAATCAACAGTAAACACTACAGGTGAATCTTTCTCTACTGCTTCGTGCTCCACCTCAGACCTTACACCTCACATTAAGGTACAATCTGTTGGCTCTATGCGTTACATTAACACATACCCTTTACCTTTTTATTTAACATCCTCCTGACTGCCACATTTTGATCAATATCATGCACATTTCAAATATTCTACACGCTGAGAACCTGTCAAATACATGCGCATCCCTGCATGAAACTGCACAGCTCTTTTGTGAATCAAATGTTGTGTAAATGAAGCTCTAAATGATCTAAGAACAAAGCTTCAGAATATTAGACAGGGATCAAACTGGAAGGTCTTGGTGTGCTCATGTCGAGATTTGTGGAGAAAAAAAAAGCTTTTTAAAGATTTAAAGATCGTAAAGTTCAGACATTTTGGGACACTACAGATGAATAGGGTCAGAATTTGAACTTACAGATATCACCGTGAAACTTCACCAGTTGGTTATTGACATTAAAACAATAATTTTTTGTTTAAATGTGCAAATGAAGTATTATCTAATGTAACATTTGGTAAAATCTGCAAACGGACAACAAATTTTTGGATTCTTTCCACAAGTGTGACATGTCATAGAAGCAAAATGGTCCAAACTGTGACCATCAGCGCATGAAGAGATATGTTTTTGTCTGCAGTGTCTCCCCCCAGCTCAGCTCAGCTCAGCTTAGTTTACACAAACTGAGACAAACTCGCCTGATTCCTCCTGCATTAATCTGTTTGTCTGGACTTTGTTCATCCTAGTCCAGCAGAGTCCGACTCTTCAGGTGTTTTACAGAGCAGGTAAACTCAGAATGTGTTTATACCCCCACGAGATGACTCAGTCTTCACCAATTATCCAATGAAAACTGGACCATTTCAAAATTAAAGTACCCAACATACTTACATAAATTAGTATTAATAGGGTGTGGTATTAGTACATTACCAGCACTGACACACACACACACACACACACAGAGTATTGTTGTACTCACATGACTGCTTGACAGTTGGGCGACCCGCTCGGACAGGGACTCTGAGATCTGACGATGTAACTCTCCGTTCCACACATCACCGACACAGTAACCGCACGCGTCTGCACGAACGCACACCAGTTCCTGCACAACACACACACACACACGCACACACACACACAGTGTTTCAGGAAGACGGATGACGGATCATTTCTTGAGAACACACAAGTGCTGCTGAATTTGCTTGTTTGCAGTTTGTGGTTGCATCCTTCCTCTTCGGGGTCAAAGGTCAAACATGGTCCGAACTGACCACCAACAGATTTTGGAAATATGTTTATCACCATTTCTTCCCCCTCCTCATTGCTTCCTGTCTGCTCACTCACAGACCGATAGTGTTACCAACAGCCCTGACGTTTCACAATCACTCGTGTGTTTCTGGAAGTACGTCCTCAAACGAACATAAACTAGAATTATCTCACTTTGGATTTATAGAATCTATCAAAGCCAAAATCTCTCTCCTCTCCTCTAAATAATCATTTAGTGTTCTATGTAAATTTATGCAGTCACAGTTGATTTGGAGCGAGTGTCATCATATGAAACGTCTCTTAACAGTTAACATGTGGTCTGTAGTCGATAGTAGAATGATATAATGGGTCCAAAAAGAAAAAGAAGGGTAATTAGTCCAAATAGTGTAATTATGCTTTATTTTCTACATTTCTCCTCTGCAGGGGAGATAATAGTCCTCCACATGTCATCAGGATGAACACTAGAAGATAAAGTCAGACAGGAGCTCTCCCATTAGTCTGTTTGTGAGTTCACATTCATGACAAAATATTTGGTTCAAGAGTTTTTTTTTTTCCTCCCAACAAACAGACAAACCTCGATTAGGAAAAGTTAAGTTAACAGAAAGAGAGCGGCTCAAAACCGAAACTAATGATAAAGCACACAGAACGAAGTGCTCAGCAAAGCTTTCATGTCCCAGTTCCTCATTTCTTGAATTAAAAATGATTATACTGCATTTGTGGATGTGTCAGCGAGTGACGGGGACAAATGCTGCTCTTTCCATGAGGACTTAGAAAGAACAGCTGTGTTGCAATTTCACTAACCTACATTGTTATGCGACGGTGGATGTTATTGATGTGAAGATGGACTACAAAGATAATTCTCCCCCAGTGTTTTTTCATGCAGGATATATAAACGTGGACGACGTGGTGAAAAATATGACTTTAATATTACAAAGGAACATCGTGCACCTGTCACAGAAACACTTTGACCGTCACACTGAATGTTTTAAATACTCATTTAAATGGTCAGGACAGCATGTGCTGAATGTGCTGAACAGTGCATGAACTGCTGAATTGTGGGACAGCATTATCTCTTTTCCTTTGGTAAAGGATGGTCCTATAAAGGTGTATCCTATGCTAAAGGAGATAAGAAGGGAAGCACTGAGGCTCCTTTCCTTTACATTTAGAGAATCAAACAGCTCTTATCATGGCATCTCTGTTAGGAACTTTCCACACCCCTGCACTCAATACAACCATGAGCTTTAACCCCTGACTAGTGTGCACTATATAAATGTTTATACAGAGTATAATAAGTAGTATGCATGTCTAGTTTTATCCAAACACACCCTCAGGCTCACTCTTCTGCTGCCCAGAGCACTTTCATGCACAGGTGAGTCTGAAAACATCAACAGGGGATTTGAGGACGCTGGAGCTACATCAGAGAATAAATCTTTAATCTTCACCTTCAGGTTAATTTGTCCTGTCAGACTGAACTCTGTTCATCTTTCCTCACTCATGTGATGCAGATTAATATGAGAGGGAAAAAAACAGCATTTCTAAAATGGTTCCAGTTTTGTATAAGCAGGATTATCACCTGCAGTTTGTCGCTCAGGTACGTGATGTGCAGCAGATTGAGCACATGAGGGATTGTAGAAAACTCCCGCTCCTCCTGATTGATATCATCAGTGCACACAAGATGTTCTGAGGAGAGACGAAGCGACGCCTCCTCTCAAAAACTGAAAGTTCACCAAATGATGTTTATGTTGGATCACTGAGAATCCTCCTTGGATGCTCTCTCGCTGTCAGAGAAGATGATATTTTAGTGATGAACGTTTGGGATTTCCTGAAGTTGAGAAGTGCATTTTCCCAGAATGTATTTAGAAACTCCAGAGAGAGAGCCTGCTTGTTTCCAGGTAAGAAATAAAGGAACACACATCGTGTTTCCATCCAAACGTGTTAGCAAAATGAAAGGCTCGTTTCCATCCACAACCGCCATGACAAGATAAGCAGTAGGTGGTGCCCATTTGTCATGGAGTTGTGTCCCTTTGTGCTCATTTATCATCTTTTTGTCAGCCTCTTCCCAGCTACGCTGTAGGTACCCCTCTATCGTCATTTCTGGACGCCCCCGTATGGTGTAATGTTTTTATTTCAGATTAGATCAGATTAGATTCAACTTTCTATGTGCTGATGACGTCAAGTGACTTAGTATAAACAGTGATGGAGTCCACATATGGAGAAGGTCGGGGTGGATGGACGGGTCAAACAAGCACAGGAGGAGAAATCAACACGGACTCCATTAAACTTTATGTAACTTACATTACGTGACACATATTACGCGACAAACTGAACTGTGATCGTTTAAACTCATAAATGAGCTTTATTTTGAAAATCTTACCAGGTCCATCATATTTATTATTCATAACTTGATTGCGCAACAGACGGAAGTGATGGTACCAACCTTTGACGGGTTGGGAGGTTGATCTTTGTTTTCTTTGTTCAAACAAAACTTCTCATGTTGGACCAACAATCTGAAGACATCTCTTCTTTAGTGTCACGGGGACACAGCTGTGATCTGTAAAACTGTTACTTTTTTAGCTTTGTTGTGTTTTAGTGAACACAAGAAAGAGACGTCTCTGTTCCAGAGCGAGACTCGAGGAAAACAAACTGCAGGGTTTCTGCTGCCGGTTCCAAGAGTTCAGGTTCAGATCTGAAAGATGTTTGTGAACCAGCCAGAGTCTGAATAATGAGACTCCTGACGATCAAACACCAACAAACTGGAGGCATCTCTCATAGGAACAGAGCGGTTTCTGTCTGTCCTGAGGGTGGCACTAAAGGAAAAGGTCATGGGACCTTTAAGACCTAAAGGGTTCATCCTCTGGAGAGCAACTTGAATTGGAAATGGATCAGTTTGCAAATTCAGCCACATGATTTATTAAATCCTGCTCACAAAATATGTTGTGCAATTCAATTATTTCATTGCTTGTTGTCAGTAATTTTGGTCTTGAAAGAATCGTGTGCACAGTTTATAAACTTTAAACTCCGTCACAGCTTCTTGGCTTCATAAAACTTTATTTCTATTTCACATGCGATCAGGAACCTGGAGGTGCAAGGTCAAAAAGAAAGATTTTTAGGCGGTCGGGATGGACAATCGTTCAACCTCATTCATCCCCCTGACTTTGTAACAGTCACTAAAAGTCCTGCCTCGGGACAGTTTTAGTGGCCTTTAACGCCAGGCTAAAATAAAACAAGCAAGTGTCTGTGTTTGGTTCACACGTCCTCTCCACGCCTTTTAATCCTGCAGATTGACGGCATTCAGACATCTCCTGCAGCTCGTCCCGCCACAGAAAAAGCTGAGAGCCACGTCCAGACTCAGCAGCACAAGTGATCCACCTGCACAATCATCAGTCTGATAACAGAAGTGTCTTTAAATCGCAGACTTTCCTTCGGACGTTGATTGTCGTCCTTTTCATCTGCCAGCTGTGTGTCTCGGCCTCCTGATAACGGCTGAACAGGCGTTCAGTGATGCCTTCACGGTCACGTTATCTGCAGGTTCAGCTGTCTTTGATGTAAATGTGTCTGTCCACTGAGCGTCTTCTTCTTCTTCTTCTTCTTCTGTTCAGTCAAACAGAGGCTCTTTTGCGTTGATAGGTTTTCAAGATCAGC
Source organism: Larimichthys crocea (assembly GCF_000972845.2). NCBI lineage: Eukaryota > Metazoa > Chordata > Actinopteri > Sciaenidae > Larimichthys > Larimichthys crocea. The sequence goes on from NW_020853172.1 coordinate 293,646, forward strand.
AGCAATTCAAGCAGCTGAGGACGACACAGAGACAAAACAACAGATCCTTCCTCTCAGCCTGGACGTGATGGGAGCAAAGAAGAGACAGGTCGACTTTGTGTATACTTCAAAATAAGAGCATGAACTGTAGCAGTTCATTCATCTGTCTGAATGCTCCTTTAGGTCTCAGATCTTCTCGTCTGAGACCAATTACAAAGTTTTTCGCCTCCACTTCATCAGCGCTTAACTACCTGTTGACCTCTGACCTCTAAAACGTGTATAACCACCCCCCTAACCCTCCACCCCCGACCAATCCTCAACCCTCAGCCTCCGCAGATAACGCTGAGGCTAAAAAAACGCTGGAAAGCTGCTCCCCATTACAGCAACACAGCGGCGACTCGCAGCACAAAGAGCTCCGTTTGTGAACGATGTCATTAAAGCAGTGTTTAAAGTCGGGGGGGGCGGTTGACGGGGAGGTCTTAGAGCTAATGGAGGGTTGTTTTGGTAAGAGCCCTCAGGGATCTCATTTTATCAGGGAATCTGTGGACGGGTCCTGCAGTTTAATGCATGGATGTGGGTCAGAATAATGACGGAGGCCTGTATGAGCGCGCGCCAAAGAAATGTCACAAGAGACATTTAATCCTCTTATTTAGTCTGTCACACATCTCACCGCTTTCCAACATATTCTCAAAATGCCGCAGGTTGTTTCACTTCTGGAAGAATGATAATATAAAAAAAGGACAAATGTAAGCTGGAATGCGTGTGCTGAGAAACGTAACTTGCTCAGTTCCTTGTTTGTATGCCACTGACAGTAGAAAGACATGGCTGGGTGCTCGAACAAGCCTCCTGCCATAGCACCTACCTGTCAATCATAGCGGCCATAACTCTGAGCCTTAACACGTAGCAATGACATCTAGTCCTCTGTCTTCCACAAGTGTTATCTATTGAAATCAGGTGGTCCATGCACAGTGTGAAATGGACGAGATTATGAATCTAATCATTCACTTTTCAATGACCTCTCCCTCTGTGCAGGGAGAGAGGGGACTCATTCTCAATATTTGGATATGGACATACGACACGACACAAAACACTGACTCGTCCTCCGACTAAGATTGCACATTTTGTTTGGACATTTGTTTGTTATGTATATTTTTCTTCTGTATGTCTTTTTACACAGATAGAACTATATGTCCGTCCTTCCTTCCCTTAGGCATTTTAGTTCTATGGATCACCTCAGGCCTTTTGTTATGTCCTATGCCTGCTTTGTCTTTTTTTAATACTTGTACAGTAACTGCGACTGTAACAGAAGAATTTCCCGTCAGGGATCAATAAAGTGCTCTGTCTTAAAATTAGTGATTTTAACAAAATGGTTCCCCAAATAAGTCAGGTTAAGAGTGGCATGGAAGAAATATGGATGAAGTGTTCATGTATTACAATTACAGTTACAATAAGATCCCGAGGACAAACACTGAACTACATTTTATCACAATCCATCCGATAGTTGTTGATATCATTCAGTCTAGACCAAAGTAGATGACAGACAGACAGACAGACAGACAGACAGACTTTTCTCTGAGGTTTTATTTGTAGCTGAGACGTGAAATAATAAACTGCTGTTAAAGTTTGTTTTCTGCTCAGTGTGAAACCTGTGAGGACAAACACAAAGAGGACACCTACATCCTGTCTGAGACTCAGAAAATCATAAAATTTATGTTCAGCGTCTGGGCTGTGTGTGTGTGTGTGTGTGTGTGTGTGTGTGTGTGTGTGTGTGTGTGTGTGTGTGTGTGTGTGTGTAGCAGTCTGGGTGGTACCAGCCTATTATAAGCATGCTGGCAGTCAAAACATTTAAATGCTCCCTGCTTGGTTCTTCTCTGTGTATTAGGCGTGCCTCGTGTATGTGTGTGTGTGTGTGTGTGTGTGTGTGTGTGTGTGTGTGTGTGTGTGTGTGTTATTGCACCATCCTAAACTTTTAGGCCTTGATGTTTTTGGAAGTGTGTGTGGTCGTCACTTCTTCTTCAGAGAGTTGTTCACACACGATTTTATTTCATATTTCATAACATGATCTTTTGTATCGACAAAATAAATTTGAATTTACCTTCAAAGCTCGAGAGGCGTCACATAAACGATACAAAAGTTTGATATCAGGAAGTCTTGGTCTTACAGGATATTAAAATACTGAGGTTTCACAATAGTGCTCGGTAGTTGGGCATGCCTCAGTCAACTTCCTCATTTCTTTAGCTTGTCTGTATTAGAAATACAACGGCACACTGAACTACATACTCTATGTGAAGTTATGTAGTTCAGTCCAGTGGTTCCCAACCTAAGGGTCAGGCTCCTCCAAAGGGTCGCCAGATAAACCTGAGATGATTAATGGGAGAGGAAAGACAAAGTTCTGATAGACAAATCTGTTTTCAGTTTCTGGACTTTTATCTAATCTTTTTAATTTGACTTGTTTGAGTCTCAAACGGTTATTTAAACGAAACCATGTGAGACGCTGAGAGGGGAAAAAGTCTGATAACTCGGAGACATCTGAAATGTGACGAGACACACAGCCGCTCGTTTGTGAAAGATTACAAGTTGAAATGTTTGGTAATCGTTACATCATTCATAACTGCAACTGTTAAATAAATACAGTGAAGAAAAAAAAAGTAATTGTCTGTTAATAAAGTTAAAAATACTCAAGTAAAGTACCTCAGAATTGTACGTATACTTGTACTTGTGAATGTAAATTTACTTTACGCCACTTCCCAGATCTCAGATAATAACTTATAATAGTTTAATCTGTTATTACTGACAGGACGATGATGGTCAGGACCACCAACACAGCTCTGAATTCACATGTTGTATTTGGTGACACTTTTTTACAAAGAACACATGATAAACATAAAATAATGTGTCACAAACCTGACCAGAAATCATAAATATTCAGTTTACTGTGATATAAAACATGAGAAAGCGTTAAATAATTAGCATTTTTGATTGATTACTAAATCAGTTATTAAAAAAAGTTACTGATTTATTTTCTGACTAATCGCAGTTTCCCTCAACAGATCAGGTAAAGTTTAGTAAGTGAACCTTGAGTTCAGGTACATTTTTTCATCTGGACTCACCCGGTCCGGGCTGGGAACGCTCCTCCTCCTCCTCCTGCTGCTGCTCCTCCTGCTCCTCTTGCTCCCAGCTCCCCCTCCTCCTCCTCCACCCCATGGTCTCGTGTTCTCAGCTCACAGTGAGCGCTCACCAGTAAGCCCAGCACCAGCACCAGTTCTCCCACCGCTGTCATGTCTGCTCTCGTCCACATCACAGAGTGGAGGCTCGCACGTCCAACAGCTGCTTTTAAACAGCTGGAGGAGAGAGAGAGGGAGAGAGGGAGTAAGGAGGAGGCCACACCTCCTATTTCCTCTGCTGGTGGAGAGTGTTCATGACTCTCTCTCTCTCCATGTGGGGTGGACCAACAGCTTTGCCCTGTTCCCTCCAGCTGCATCCAGCATCATGACAAAACACAAATAAATAATCGAGAAGTGATCACAACTCGTGGAAAGACTGTAACGAGGAACACATGCACATCTTTTCAACAGTCTCAAAAGGGGTCACATTTCTGATCGAGCTGGCTCCACAATCCGGGCTAACAAACTGAGCTAACGGCAGCTACAGTTTACTTTAACTCTGTAAATCACAGAGAGTTGAGGCGGAGCAGCCGGAGGACATCAGAGGGAAAACCTAGAAAACATTTCCTCCATAAAATATGATCCAGTTTCACCAGAATCAGTGAAATAGTCCTCTTCGCTCTCTTCTCCTCTGCCATCATATCCATAGAGGCTGCTGAGCCTGGTTACCTCCTCTTCTTCTTCCTGGTAGTCCATAACGCCTGTTGGTACAAACACTCAGTTCGTCAGCTTGGTCGTGGAGCTCAGAGCGACGGGTACCCGTCGCTCTGAGCTCACCGACCAAGCTGACGAACTGAGTGTTTGTACCAACAGGCGTTATGGACTACCAGGAAGAAGAAGAGGAGGTAACCAGGCTCAGCAGCCTCTATGGATATGATGGCAGAGGAGAAGAGAGCGAAGAGGACTATTTCACTGATTCTGGTGAAACTGGATCATATTTTATGGAGGAAATGTTTTCTGTGGGAGTTTGGTTCTGGTGCTGCTTATTTACACACTGCTGTTATGCCCAATGTCATCAGGTTCTTGGCACAGGGCATGTATAACTATACCTTTCACAAAGTGACTTTATGTTACTCTGGTGAGTCCTCTTGCAGACTATTCCTGTCATGTGTCATGAGGAAAGGGATCATAGACAAGCTTTTGGCCTCTGTGTGTTGTTGCAGAATGGACAGTGAATGTCCAGCAGATCACCAGGAAATGATGACAACATTCACCACAGTCAGCTCTGTGTAGGCAGAAGAAAGGGGCGAGAGAAGAAAAGGAGAGAAAACAGAAGGAGAAATGTAGGCAAATGGAAAAGATAGAGACAAGACAGATACTGTTATCTACTGATACGATTTCCAATCAGACACCTAACTGTAGATAAAAGGAAGCATTTCTTTGACTCTGCTGTGGGAGGAACTGGTTGCTGCGGAAATGTTTTGGTCAACTTGTTTCTGGTTCACTGTGAAGGCTTCAACACCTGTAAATAAAATATGTTTCTTATTATTTTGTCGCTGTAAGTTGATGTTATCATTATTATCTTTATGTTTTGATGAAACTGAGCTCATTATAGCCACCAACAATCTTTATTCTGACTGTTGTCTGTTTCTTTAACAGGGAGAGCCTTTAACAAGTCTTTAGGACTTTTTTCTCTTGGTTCCTTTAAATTTCATTTCTTGTTCAGTTTTTCTCAGTTATATCTAACTACATCTATCACAACGCTGCTTTGTTTTTGCTGCATATTGAGTTCATCTTTTCATATTTTTGTGTGTTATGGGTTGGAGGTAGTTTTAGGATGTGACTCAGAGCATGTATTTGAACATTTTTGTTGTGTTTTCAATAAAACACTTCTAATGATCTTGGTCTTTGGCTGGTGTTTTGCGCTTTGGGTCCTCTAAAACGTTCAACCTAACAACCTGAAACATGAAGCCTAACCCTGCTGTTACCCGACAGGCGTTCTCATTACGGTTTTCTTACAACTATTCAATATTCAATATGATAGAATACAGAGATGTTCAGAAAGAAAAAGATGAATTTATTCTAAGTATGTTTGGTATAATATCATGCAATGGCCACTGGTGAGTGGTGGAGTTGATATACTCTGAATTAAAGCAGGATATAGATCATAAAGATTGGATATAGCATAAAACTAAATGTGCAAAAAAAAAAAACGACCTACTCATTGATGTCAACTTGATTTTTTTATACTTACTAAGGAGTGCAGAGAACTTTCTCACTGAACTGGTGTCCCAGCTGAGGACAGAGCATGCTCCTGTTGCCATGCTGTAGCAACAGATGCGTCAAAGAAAGCACAAGGTCGTGGGCCATGCCACCACTGCCACCTTGTGGGCAAAACAGAAACCTCACACTTTGGAAGTGTAAAGTCCAGCTGAAACTTCTCAAAAACTGAACTGCTGGTCCTTCCAGCCAAACCCACAATACGCCATGACACGGACATCAAAATTAACTCCCTATGTCTCGCCCCCAAAGGGGGTGTGAAAAACAAGGTGTTATGATTGACGACCCAACTACCCTGACTCAAACATGCTACTCAACTCCTGATACAAGTGTGGTCATTTCAAGACCCTCTGCATTCTCTGAACACCAGCCTCTTCTCTTAAGTCCTCGTGAGCTCTCCTTCAATCTTTGACGTTTTCCATCGAGGTCAAGAAAAAAAAGGTTAGGAAAGGACTATTCAACCGTACTCTAACAATCTGGCACAGAGGGAAGAGAACAATGGGCTTAAATACTGGTGATGAGGAGATCAGACACGGGCGTGGGTAAATAGGGGCAGGACAAACACAGGGCGGGACTCAGGGGCCGGAGTGGGCGGACAGGGGACCGACTGTGGCCGTTTTAGAGGACCCAAAGTGCAAACAACAGCCAATCTCCTACAGTGAGATCAAGTCAAGACCAAGACCAAGGCAGGCAAGGCAGACAGCATGAAGAGCACCTGGAAAAGAGGAACAGTGGTCTGGAGGCGAGAGATGCTGAGCGAGCTCAAAGAGCAGTGCAGGCTCTCAGGTTATGGGGCCTGGTTGACGATTGGTACTCGAGGAAGTGGAAGAAGAAAGGACGGTGAAGGAGGGAGGAGAGAAAGAGGAAGAAATTAAGGGGACGGGCTTAAATCTGTCTGAAGCAGGATTGGTTAGCTGGCGCACCGGATAAGCAAACCAGACAGAAGCAAACGATTCATCTACATGCTACGAGCTGTCTGACTAACTTGCAGTGTTATCTCTGACAGTTACAACTCAGCTCAGAGTCTTGTAAAACTACAAAGAATTCTGTGTCTGCATCTGTTCAACCAACAAAATGATCTGTGTCTATCAAATTTCAGTTTCAGCATTTCTAAGGTCATCTAAATACGAAGTTTCAATGTTGTGAACATCGTCAATTGTGTGACGACTTTTTTGCAAACAGGGTTTTACCACAGGTTAAAAGAGACTTCACTATCTGTGTTTGCATCTGTTCATCAAAATGATCTGTGTTCATGTGTGCATTCTGCAGAAGACAGGAAGAGGGCACGATTTATATCAGAAGTCACACCAAATGTTGCGTAACAGGCAGCTCTGTGTGTCCTTACTTACTGTGTTTTTGGCAAAGAGTCTTTTTGGTTTGTATTAAAGAAGGTTGTGTGATTTCAGAGCTTTATGTGTTTGAACCCAACACAAGTGAGCAAAATATGATGGAACACAAATGCATTGAGCTGTCGAGCTGAAATATCTTCATTTATTTTGCTGCGTCATGTTGAGCAGCTCCTCTACACTTTTAGCTGAGGTGAAGGCAGGAAGTCATGTCAGGATACTAAAGCAGAAAACCAGATTTCTGTTCATCCTTCAAACTGACCATATTTTTTTATTGAACCACAACAGAATGATGCATCCACGAGCACTTGAACAGAAACTGTTTTTTATCAGAGATTATTTCAAAAAGTGAAATATTTCCACTGTGTTTACTCTGGACAGCAGGAGGGACTAATGCATATTCTGACTGACTACTTGTTTGTCACTTCCTCTTATCAGAGAGCTGTAGATTATCAGAACTTCCGCATGTCATCACTTAGCATATTTACTGCAGACTTTTTGGATGCAGAGGACGACACTCAGACGCTGGTGTAGTGACAACTCATTCAGGTGTTGCGCTTTCAAAGGTAAAGTTTGTGACATTATTTTTCTTCTATGTAGAGAAGATAAAAAACTTCCACTTGCAGTGTCGTGATATCACTTAAACAATGTTTGTAGATATTAAAAACCTTTAACCTGATCTCTCAAAAACAGGTTTGACTGTGAAGGATGGAAGATTTACACATGGACAAACACCCACAGGTGGAGGGCTTTGATTACAGCGACATCGCCTACGACTATGATAATGAAAATGCTGTGTTCCTTATGGAAGTGGTGGAAACATATCATTGGTGTCGGCTTCCTTTGACCCTCGTGGCCATCTATGCTCTTCATTCTCAGGTATGTACATTATGACTGAATTGTCTTTATTTATTTTATTATTATTTATTTCTTTGTGTCGTACAGTCTGTCTGTAAAGAATCTTGTCTGGGTTGTGGTCTAGTCGTCAGGAGGCTTGGGCTCCTTAGTCTTGTTAATGCAGAGACTGGCCAGTGTGTCATATTATATATTCTGACAGCACAAATGAGAGTTTGATGAAAAATGCATAAATGTCTCTGACTGCAAGAAGAATAATTTGGGGAGGTGGAGTTCAGAACATGTTTACAACTGCTTGTTCACTTTTACCAATGTTTTCCTGCAGGTGAGAATGGTCAAGTTGCTCCGATCTACGTCATCAACTTCTCATCTCTGACTCCATTCAGCTCTGCTGCATGATGTTGGGTGACACACCTGGGGATGATTAGTTACTTTAATGATCATTCACTATTTCAGTCTGATGGCCAGGTGGCTTCATGGTGTGTGTCGCCCTGGAAAGGTAACTATCTGTCATCCAGTATGTGTGTAGCTTCTGTGTCTGATCATTATTACTTTATAATTCTGAAGCTCCTCAAAGACTATGTTTCCATCTTGTATTACAGGTATTTGGTCGTCGCCTGGCCACTGTGGTACCGCTTCAGACGAACCATCAAGATCCCTGTGGTGGTCTGTGTCCTGGTCTGGATCTTGCTTTTCGTCTCATCACTTCTATTCCTGGTTAATTATGAGGATTCAGACATCATCATCGGCGTTCTCCTTCCTTCTTCCCTTCCCACTGCTCATATTCTTCCTGGGTGGGACCCTCAAAGCTCTGTCTGCTGCACTGTCCGCTCTGTGAAAAACGAAGAATTGTGGGAGTTTTGGTTCTGGTGCTGCTTATTTACACACTGCTGTTCATGCCCAGAGGCATCTGTTTACTGTCAGAGGAGGCAGGAATGAACTTTACCTTTACTTTACTGTCTGACATCTTTCTCAGGTTGAGTCCTCTTGCAGACTTATTCCTGTATGTGTTCATGAGGAAAGGGATCATAGACAAGCTTTTGGCCTCTGTGTGTTGTTGCAAATGGACAGCAATGATATCAGCAGATCACCGGAAATGAGACAACATTCACAACGTCAGCTCTGTGTAGGCAGAGAAAGAGGGAGGGAGAGGAGAAAGGAGAGAAAAAACAGAAGGAGAAATGTAGGCAAATAGAAAGAATAGAGACAAGACAGATACTGTCATCTACTGATCGATTTCCAATCAGACACCTAACTGTAGATAAAAGGAAGCATTGCTTTGACTCTGCTGTGGGAGAACTGGTTGCTGGGAAAGTTTTGGTCAACTTGTTTGTGTTCACTGTGAAGGCTTCAACACTGTAAATAACATATGTTTCTTATTATTTTGCAGCTGTAAGTTGATGTCTATCATTTTATCTTTATGTTTGATGAACTGAGCTCATTATAGCCACCAAAATCTTTATTCTGACTGTTGTCTGTTTCTTTAACAGGGAGAGCATCTTAACAAGTCTTTAGGACTTTTTTCTTCTTTGGTCTCTCTTTAATTTCATTTCTTGTTCAGTTTTTCTCAGTTATATCAACGTACATCTATCCAAAAACTGCTTTTGTTTTTGCTGCATATTATTTGTTCATCTTTATTTCCTATTTTTGCTGTTTTAGTGGTTGGCTGTTAGTTTTTAGGATGTGATCAGAGCATGTATTTGAACAGTTCTTGTGTGTTTTCAATAAACACTTTCTATGATCTTGGTCTTTGGCTGTTGTTTGCACTTTGGGTCCTCTAAAACGTTCAACCTAACAACATGAGCAGTCATAACAGAAAAGGCCGATATTTTTCAGCCTAAGTGAAGTCTGGTCATGACAGAAACAATAAGGTGATTTAATTTCTGATGGATAATGTCACAGTGCTATTAACCTACACATCATATGTAGATCACCAGTCTATGACTGTGAAACTGATCACAGAATCACAGAACATGCCTCTACAAAAATGAACATGCTCTCTAAAAATAGAAATGAACAAAATCCATCCAATCATCCATCCATCCATCCATCCATCCATCCATCCATCCATCCATCCATCACCATCCATCTCACCTCCATCCATCCATCCATCCATCCATCCACCTCCATCATCCATCCATCCATCCATCCATCCATTCGTCCATCCATCCATCAATCCATCCATCATTTTGGGTTGGTCAGCCGGTTTAGCAGGGTGTTCCAGACGTCCCTCATACCAGCAACACATTATAGTTCCTTCTGACGAATCCTGAGGGTTCACGAGCTAGATGGACTATGTGATCCCTCCAGCAGGTTCTGGGTCTGCCCTGGGTTCTCCTCCTCCGAGCCTTCTGACTCAGCTCCTTCTTCCCCACAGTGGTACAGCATCTGCCGTACTCCAGACGCCTTACCAACCCATTGGTCCATCTCACGCTCTATTTTCCCATAACTCTGAACATGGTTCTGAGATACGTGAACTGCTTCGCCTGGGCCAGGAACTCACTCCCATCACCCTCATTCTGCCATTTTCTGGTAGAGGCCTCAGATTTGGAGGTGCGACTCCATCCTGGCTGCATCAAACTCAGCTGCAAATTGACCCAGTGCGTGTTGAAGGTCAAAGTCTGAAGCCTACAGAACCACATCATCTGCGAAAAAACAGATATGCAATGCTGAGGTTCCCAAAACTGGACACCCTTCTCACCCCAGCGCACCTGGAGGCCCTGCGCTGAATGTCACAAAAGACATTCTTGGTGGAGTCCAACACACACTGAGAACACATTTGACTTTGTGCCGAGAATACGGACATACCTGCCACAGAGACACATCCTACGAGTCGACTGACTCTTGCAGCTTTCAAATGTGAAACCTCATCATCACAAAAGCTTTTCTACTTCCTGTACTTCATAAACTCACCTAACCTGTACCACCCTCATGCCGCTGCGGTCCACTGTAAGTTGTTAATGTGGCTTACTTTATAACTTACATAGTAACATAGAGACTACAGGCATGCTCCGTTTGTTCCAAAGCCAAATACAAATGTCACCTAGTTATTTAAGCATTAGAAACTCCACAAAGGAAGTATGTAGTTTCCTCTTTTAAATATCAACTCTGTTGGGCGCACATGCACTGTGCCACATTTTTAAATCATATTATCAGATTAGAAGAGCAGGTGTAGATAAAAACAGGAAACCTCCTGCCTGTCATCACTTATTTGCTGCAGACTGTTTGGATGCAGAGACGACACATCGGACCTTCAGGGACTTCATTCAGTGTGGACTGCTGCATAAGGTACATTTTGTGAAATCACTTTTTTCTTATGTGCAGAAAATTATTTAAAAGGTAGAATAATGCAAACAGTCCTGAAAATGAATATGCAAACTATACAAGCAGACAGTTTGGGCTGTACAGAATACTGCGATTAATCCCTTAGTTTAATTTTATTTGGGTTTTTTCATTACTGTGATGAGAGCTGTTCGAACGTTTTAAATGTTAAGGAATGTGCTTCAGTGCTTCCTTTTTTTTTTTAAAGATATTTTGGGGCTTTTTGAATCTTTATGTAAAGTGCGCTGAAGAGTAACAGGTGGAGGTGGAAGAGAGAGACAGACAGACAGACAGACAGACAGACAGACAGACACAGACAGACAGACAGACTATTTTTCCACACCCTTAGTGTCAGACTGAATGAGGACATGGTGAATGCAAACGTGTGCTGCTGTGTTCATTGAGTTTGCAGGTATCGCCCCCAGAGGCAGAGTTCAGTAGTTCAGCTCAGTGATGAAATTGAAATATTACAGGAAACAAAAAGGAGATGAAGTGATGTGATAATGAGAAGCAGCAGCTCAGAGCAGGTGGAGCTGGATATATGTAGTCATGTCAGGATACTGAAGCAGAAAAAAAGATTCGTTCATCTTAACCTGAGCTCTCAAACAACAGGTTTCACTGAGAAGGATGGAAGATTTCTACATCAACAACACCTCACAGAACAACAGTTAACTACAGCAACATCACCTCTGACTACCATGCAACCACATTAAACATCCTGACGTGTTCACATACACAGTCGTTGGTGTCGGCCTTCCTTGACCCTCATGGCAATCTATGCTCTTTATTCTCAGGTATGTACATTATGACTGAACAAAGTTGTTACAATGACCAATACATTCACAGGAATCACTTCACAGTTAAAATGTACATGGAGCTGATAGTGCACCAAACACATGCAGTTTAAAGTCTGGTCCGTTCAGTAACAACTCAAGTTTGTTTGCTTTTGTGTTTATTTGCAGGTTTTGCATGCTAACACACTAAACTAAGATGCAAACATGGTGAACATACCTGCATCAGCACAGTCACATTGTCTGTGATGAACACATTTACCTTGCAAATGCCACACAACACTACAGCAGGAAACAGAATGCGTCATATCTGTGCCTGAAAAAACAGCTGCAGAAGCTGCAGTAAATCTGCTCTTAGTCTTGTTGCGCAGTGACTGGCCAATGTGTCATATCTGATATTTCTGACAGCACAAATGAGAGTTTGATGAAAAATGACAATAAAGTCTCTGAGCGAAAAAAATATTCGGGAGGAGTGGAGTTCAGAACATGTTTACAACTGCTTGTTCACTTTTACCAATGTTTTCTGCAGGTGAGAATGGTCAAGTGCTCCGATCTACGTCATCAACCTCTCATCTCTGACATCATTCAGCTCTGTGCTTGATAGTATGGTGACAACACCTAAGGATTTGAGGAGACGACGTGCAATTTTCATTGATCATTTATAATTTAAGTGTAGGGGCCAGTGTTTTGGCTTCATTGGTGTGTCGCCCTGGAAAGGTAACTATCTGTCTATCCAGTATGTGTGTAGCTTCTGTGTCTGATCATTATATTACTTATAATTCTGAAGCTCCTCAAAGACTATGTGTCCATCTTGTATTACAGTATTTGGTCGTCGCCTGGCCACTGTGGTACCGCCTTCAGAACGACCCATCAAGACTCTGTGGTGGTCTGTGTCTGGTCTGGTCGTTCCTCTTGTCTTCTCCCATTTTATTCTGGGTTGTGCTGGGTCACACTCACCATATTCGTGTCTCTTCTCCTCCCCTTCCACTGCTCATATTCCCTGGGTGGGACCCTAAAAGCTCTGTCTACCAGCATGTCCCCTCTGATGACAAACAAAGAAGTGTGGGATTTGGTTCTGGTGCTGCTATTATTTACACCGTACGCTGCTGTTCATGCCCAGAATCATCTGTTTCTTCGTGGCAAAGGGCAATCTTACTAGTATACATTATTGACTAACGTTGACTTATCATCTTTCTACGGTTGTAGTCCTCTTGCAGACTTATTCACTGTACGGTTTCATGAGAAGAAAGGGATATCAGAGACAAGCTTTTGGCCTCTGTGTGTTGTTGCAGATGGACAGCAATGATATCACAGATCACCAGGAAATGATGACAACATTCACACAGTCAGCTCTGTGTAGGCAGAGAAAGAGGGAGAGAGAGAAAGGAGAGAAAACAGAAGGAGAAATGTAGGCAAATAGAAAGAATAGAGACAAGACAGATACTGTCATCTTACTGATGACTTCAACAAACGTAAATTAAATGTTTTATTGTTTTGTTAGGAAAGAAACTTGACTGAATTTGTCATATTATTACCATCTACAATTTGAAAAAGTTACAGAGGAGTTCCATTATTAGACTATAATAATAAGGCAGGTGTTTCAGCATCACCCCACACATAACCATTGCTGCTGTTCTCTAATGCAGCCGTCAAGTTGTAAAAAGGCTTTAATGTACACTTTATTAAAATACTTGAGACCAAGCAGGTTGGGGTTTGTTCAGCGCGTGAGGAGAGATCACCTTAAGCCAGGTAGAATAAATAATATGATCTGAAATCAATACACGAGGCAAGAAATAATCAATAAATGTAAAATGATCTCTCATGCACATTTTAATTCAGTTCTTGTTTACAGGGTGTGATTCAAATCAGCTGTTTGTGTGTTTGCAATCTAAAATTATGATTAAAATTTATATCACAGTATATGTAATTATAGTGAGATTGTACAGTTCCTGGAACGTGAATTAAAGATCTATCAAGACAAAATGTGAATGTCTCTGTCGTCATGATGCAGACATGATGTATGCATTCATATTTAGTACAAGTACAACTTTAATCTGTGAAATTATTACCACGTGTAGATCATCACAGACCTGTGAACTCTTGTGGTCGCTGCTCCCACTGGATCAAGCCAAAGTATTCAAAAAGTAACTAAGGTGTGTTTGGTGTTACGGTGTAGTGATACCTGCACCTCCAAAGAAACTGACAGTCATTGAAGAAACAAAACTAAAAGCTGAATTCCAAGTGTATGCAGAGAAAGAGGAAGAGAGAGAAAGGAGAGAAAACAGAAGGAGAAATTAGGCAAATAGAAAGAATAGAGACGGAGAAATACTATTACAGAAACAGGACTTCTATCATATCTGCAGATTGCGGCTATATGTTAATGTAAAGGTGAAAGATGGAACTGGTTTCATAGAAGTGTTGAGAAAAGCCTAGAACTGATGGTAAAATGATTCCAGGCCTGTATAAGGGTCTATATAAGTTGATTGTGGTGATGTGCTTCTTGGATTGTTAGATCCCGAATCACCGATGTTCAGGTGGTACTGTCCAGCTCTCTGTCTCACGGCTCTGATCCCAAGCCCCTCTCGGGACTGTTTAGAGACTCTTTAAGTGGAGGCGAGGAGATTCGCCTAGCTTCTAACTGCCTTCTTTCGCACGTCTACCCTGCTCATTCTAGTATAGCACCTGACCGAATACCCCTGCGGGCCAAAACTAACAAGCCGCGTACGTTCACGCAGCTCCCCTCTCATTGATCTGTGCACTTGGTAGGTTGCTACGATATTTTTAGTGGCTCGGCATGTGAGCCCCAGGTTCGTTAATTTCTTTGGGCTAGAGTAACCTGTTAGAACCTTAAATATGTTAAACATACTAACTGATAATTACGACCTTAGGAGATGCTAATTGAGGTCCACAACTTAATCTTTGACTGCAGTGGATATATTTATTGCAAAGTTTAGCAAGGGCAAGCATAATTTAATTCATTCAAAATGATCGTCCTATTCCCAAAATCTCTGTCCTTATACTAATAATTTCGAAAACATGATACAAAGGCTATGCTGAGTTCCTGGGGTTGTCCAATTTGGAGAGAGGAAGGGAAAAGGTGAAGCGATGGCCTTTTGATCCAATCCATCCAAAACTGCCGAAACTGCTGGATTCTGTCGAGAGTCCCTGTCTTTGTCCAAGCCAGAGAGTCCCTGGTCCAGGTCTATTATCGGCAGAGAACAGCGAAGAGAACCCTGGTTGGTCCAGTCGAGACCCCAGCCGGTTGGGGGTGGTTAATCCTCCTTGGCTTGGCTCCCTTCTGCGGCGGCTGTAGATCGTTTGACACTTCTCTTGCGATGTTGGGCTGTTCATCTGTTCCTTCTCTATAGTTTTAAGTCTAAATCCGAAGATTCAATGCTCCGATGTGGTCAGTCTCCAGCATGTCTCGAACTCGCGGCACCAGCTGACGAAGAAACCATGACCTCCGTTGTGCAGTACTCTTATACTCCCTACTCGTCGGATCTTCCCCCGATCAGGCTACATGAGTCACTTGCCGGATCCACAACATATTGGATCCAGTTGTCATAGTTCATCCCCTTGTTCCGCCGCCAGATGTTACCTTTGCTTCACTTACCCCCCCCTCTCACCTTCTCTCCAGTCCAGTTGCTCAAGATTTCTGATCAAGATTTCAACCTCCCAGCATGATTCAGTTATGATATTTCCTTAACTACTAGCTGTTACTATGATTTCACAATCTCTAGCAGTCAGAATCCAAACTCAGTTATAATCACACTTTCCCTTGTGGTTACATTCATTTTAACATTTCATTTTCACACATGTTCACACAAGAATCAATCATTATCACATTTTAGTTTTAGCTCATTTTTATCTTCATGTATTACGCACATACTCAGACGGCAAGTCCCCAATGTCCAACTCAGATGGAAAGTCCATTTCTCCAGCATTAACTCTTCCATTGTGTCAGCGGACCAGGGATCTCAACTTACTTGACAGGATACAAACTGTTCAGGAATCTTAGCGCGTCTTCTTTAGCTTGGCATCCGTCCCACTAAGTCTATATTGGTCCTGGTCGAGCTTCGTTGGCTACAGTGCTCAGTTAATAATAGGTCATATTGGACTGGCACAAAGCACTGGAAATAGAGTGGATAATGTTGTTAGTATAAACTGCATGTAATAACCTGATTCATATCATTATTGTTTCCTTTAACTGTAAGGTACAATTCATGAGATGTTCAACTTCTGTCCAGAAGAAGAGCACAGGATCCAACTGCTACACATATGACTATATGCAAGCTTTAGAAACCGCCTTTTGGTACCACTGAGAGTCCAGCTGATCTTCTTGTCAAATCAGACACACATTTCTTGCAAGGGTTTAAAAACTGTCTGCCCACCTCGCTTAGGTTATAAGCTACTACACTGTGTTTTTTAGGAAAGGAGGTGTGGTGCTGTCTGAGATGAATCGACTCCGCATGAGCAAGTTGTGGAGGTGCATTGCAACAAGACATGATAGCTCTTCGAATTCGCATGACACACAAGCTGTGACTGCCTAAGCTCCGTCGCTTTCAGCTTGTCCTGCCAGAAAAGTACAGGAAGGTGGTAATGAAATCACTGCACGATGACTCTGGTCATTTGGGCCTTGATAAAACATATGGCCTGATTCAAGATCGGTTTTACTGGCCAAAAATGAAGTCAGATGTTGATGAGTACTGTAGATCTTGTGTGCGGTGTATAAAAAGGAAGACTCTACCCAAGAGAGTTGCTCCTCTCATTCATTTGCAAAGTGATGGGCCATTGGACCTTGTGTGTATGGACTTTTTGTCCATTGAACCAGATTCAAGCAACACAGAAAATGTTCTGGTCATCACTGATCACTATACACGCTACGCTCAAGCCTTTCCAACGAGAGACCAGAAA
>NW_020853172.1:310245-370944 GCF_000972845.2 Larimichthys crocea
GTGGGGTTTGGTTCTGGTGCTGCCTTATTACACACTGCTGGTTTATGCCCAATGTCAATCAGGTTCTTGCACAGGGCATGTATAAACTATACCCTTTCACAAAGTGAACTTTTATGTACTCTGGTGAGTTCCTCTTGCAGACTTATTCCTGTATGTGTCCATGAGGAAAAGGGATCATAGACAAAGCTTTGGCCTCTGTGTGTTGTTGCAGAATGGACAGCAATGATCAGAGCCAGATCATCCAGGAAATGATGACAACATTCACCACAGCAGCCTGTGTAGGCAGAGGAAAGGGGGAGAGAGAAGAAAGAGGAGAGAAAACAGAAGGAGAAATGTAGGCAAATGAAAAGACTAGAGACAAGACAGATATCTGTTATCTACTGATTACGATTTCCAATTCGACCCTAACTGTAGATTAAAAGGGAAGCCATTTCTTTGACTCTGTGTGGGAGAAACTGGTTGTGCGGAAAATGTTTTGGTCAAACTTGTTTCTGGTCACTGTGCAGGCTTCAACACTGTAAATAAAATTTGTTTCGTTATTATTTTGCGTCGCTGTAAGTTTGATGTCTATCATTATTATCTTTATGTTTTGCTGAAACTGAGCTCATTATAGCCACCAAAATCTTTATTCTTGCCTGTTGTCTGTTTCTTTAACAGGAGAGCTTCTAAACAAAGTCTTTAGGACTTTTCTTCTCGTTGGTTCTCTTTAAAATTGTCATTTTCTTGGTTCAGTTTTTCTCAGTTATATCTAACGTACACTATCCCAACTGCTGGTTTGTTTTTGCTGCATATTGATGTTAATCTTTATTATATTTTTGGGTTTTTGTGGTGTTGCAGTAGTTTTGTAGGATGTGACTCAGAGCATGTATTTGAACATTTCTTGTTGTGTTTTCAACTAAACACTTGTCTATGATCTTTGGGCTTTGGCTGTGTTTGCGCTTTTGGGTCCTCTAAAACCGTTTCAACCTAACAACCTGAACATGAAAGCCTAACCCTGCTGTTACCCGACAGGCGTCTCATTATGGTTTTCTTACAATAACCCTATTCAATATTACAATTGATAAGAATACAGAGACTGTTCAGAAAGAAAAAGATGAATTTATTCTAAGTATGTTTGTTTTGTAATAATAGCTATGCAATGGCCACTGGTGAGTGGTGCGGTTGATATTACTCTGAATAACAGGGCTTAGATCATAAAGATTGATATAGGCATAACCAACTAATGTGAGAAAAAAAACACCATACCATCACTTGATGTTCAACTTGATTTTTTATACTTACTAAGAGTGCAGAGAACTTTCTCACTGGAACTGGTGTCCCCGCTGAGGGACAGAGCATGCTCCTGTTGCCTTGCTGTAGCAACAGGATGCGTCAAAGAAAGCACAAGTCGTGGGCCATGCCACCACTGCCACCTTGTGGGCAAACACACGAAACCTTCACACTTTGGAAGTGTAAAGTCCAGCTGAACTTCTCAAAAACTGAACTTGCATGGTCCCTTCCAGCAAACCCACAATACGCCCCATGACACGGACATCCAAAATTAAATCCCTAGTCTCGCCCCCAACAGGGTGTGTGAAAAAACAAAGGGTGTTATGATTGACTGACCCAACTCACCCTGACTCAAACACCTGCTACTCAACTCCTGTAACAAGTGTTGGTCATTTCAAGACCTCTGCGTATTCTCTGAACAACCAGCGCTCTTTCCTTAATGTCCTCGTGAGCTCTCTTCAAATCTTTACGTTTTCCATCGAGGTCAAGAAAAACAAGGGTTAGGAAAGGACTATTCACCGTACTCTAACAATCTGGCCCAGACGGAAGAGAACAACTGGGCTTAAATTACGCGTGATGGAAAAGGAGATCAGACACGGTGCGTGGGGGTAAATAGGAGAGGACAAACACGGGCGGGACTCAGGGGCGGCAGTGGGCGGACAGGGGACCGACTGTGGCCGTTTTAGAGGACCCAAGTGCCAAACACAGCCAATCTCCTACGTGAGTCAAGTTCAAGAACCAAGACCAAGGGCAGGCACGGCGACGCATGAAGAGCACCTGGAAACAGCGGAACGTGGTCTGGAGTCGGAGAGATGCTGAGCTGAGCTCAAAGAGCCGTGCAGGCTCTCAGGTTATGGGGCCTGGTTGACGATGGTACTCGAGGAAGTGAATGAAAGAAAGGACGGTGAAGGAGGGAGGAGAGAAGGGAAGAAATTAAGGGGACGGGCTTAAAATCTGTATTTCTGAAGCCAGGATGGTTAGCTGGCGCCACCGGAAGCAAACCAGAGAAGCAAACGATTCATCTACATGCTACGAGCTGTCTGACAACTTGCAGTGTTATCTCGACAGTTAAACTCAGCTCAGATGTCTTGTAAAACTACAAAAGGATTCTGTTCTGCATCTGTTCAACCAACAAAATGATCTGTGTCTATCAAATTTTCAGTTTCAGATTTTCAAGTCATCTAATACGAAGTTTCAATTTGTGAACATCGTCAAACTTGTGTGACGACTTTTTTGCAAACACGGTTTTTACCACACGGTTAAAAGGAGATCATTTCTGTGTTTGCATCTGTTTAACTACAAAATTATCTGTGTTCATGTGTGCATTCTGCAGAAGACAGGAGAGGGCACGGATTTATATCAGACGTCACCACCAAATGTCGCTAACAGGCAGCTCTTGGTCCTTATCTTACCTGTGTTTTTGGCAAAGAGTTCTTTTTGGTGTGTATTAAAGAAGTTGTGTGATTTCAGAGCTTTATGTGTTTGACACCAACACAGTGAGCCAAATATGGTGGAACCACAAATGCATTGATACTGTCGCGTGTAAATATTTCATTTTATTTTGCTGCGTCATGTTGACGCAGCCCTCTCCACTTTTAGCTGAGGTGAAGGCAGGAGGTCATTCAGGCTACTGAAGCAGACAAAAAACAGATTTTCTGTTCATCCTTCAAACTGACCATATTTTTTTATTGAACCACAACAGAATGATGCATCCACGACGCACTTGAACAGAAACTGTTTTCTATCAGAGATTATTTAAAAAAGTGAGAATATTTCCACTGTGTTTTACTCTGGACAGCAGGAGGGACTAATGCTATTCTGACTGACTACTTGTTTGTCACTTCCTCTTATCAGAGAGCTGTAGATTATCAGAAAACTTCCGGCATGTCATCACTTAGCATTATTTATGCAGACTTTTTGGATGCAGAGGACGACACTCAGACGCTTGGTGTAGTGACACTCATTCAGGTGTTGCGCTTTCAAAGGTAACAGTTTGTGACATTATTTTTCTTCTATGTAGAGAACGATAAAAAACTTCCACTTGCAGTTGTCGTGATTCACTTAAACAATGTTTGTAGATATTACAAAAACCTTTAACCTGATCTCTCAAAACAGGTTTGACTGTGAGGATGGAAGATTTACACATGGACAAACAACCCCAGGATGAGACGGGCTTTGATTACAGCGACATCCCTACGACTATGATAATGAAAATGCTGTGTTCATTATGGAAGTGGTGGAATACATATCTTTGGTGTCGGCTTCCTTTGACCCTCGTGGCCATCTATGCTCTTCATTCTCAGGTTGTTACCATTATGACTGAATTTCTTTATTTATTTTATTATATTTATTTCTTTGTGTCGTACAGTCTGTCTGTAAAGAATCTTTGCTCTGGGTTGTGGTCTTAGTCGTCAGGAGGCTTGGGCTCCTTCAGTCTTGTATAATGCAGAGACTGGCCAGTGTGTCATATGTTATATTCTGACAGCACAAATGAGAGTTTGATGAAAAATGCATAAATGTCTCTGACTTGCAAGAAGAATAATTTGGAGGATGGTGAGTTCAGAACATGTTTAACAACTGCTTGTTCACTTTTACAAATGTTTTTCCTGCAGGTGAGAATGGTCAAGTTGCTCCGATCTAGTCATCAACTTCTCATCCTGACTCCATTCAGCTTCTGCTGCTGATTGGTTGGTGACACACCTGGGATGACTAGTACATTTAATGATTCATTCACTATTTCAGTCTGATAGGCCAGTGTTGGCTTCATGGTGTGTGTCGCCCTGGAAAGGTAACTATTGTCATCCAGTATGTGTGTAGCTTCTGTGTCTGAATCATTATTACTTTATAATCTGAAGCCCTCAAGACTATGTTCCATCTTGTATTTACAGGTATTTGGTCGTCGCCTGGCCACTGTGTACCGCTTCAGACGGAACCATCAAGATCCCTGTGGTGGTCTGTGTCCTGGTCTGGATCTTGTTTTCGTCTCATCACTTCTATTCCTGCGTTAATAGGCTGAGGATTCAGACATCTCATCGGCGTTCTCCTTCCTTCTTCCCTTCCCACTGCTCATATTCTTCCTGGGTGGGGACCCTCAAAGTCTTCTGCTGCACTGTCCCTCTGTGAAAAACGAAGAATTGTGGGAGTTTTGGTTTCGTGCTGCTTATTTACACACTGCTGTTCATGCCCTAGGCATCTGTTTACTGTCAGGGAGGCAGGAATGAACTTTACCTTTACTTTTACTGTCTGACATCTTTTCAGGTTGAGTTCCTCTGCAGACTTATTCCTGTATGTGTTTCATGAGGAACGGGATCATAGACAAGCTTTTGGCCTCTGTGTGTTGTTGCATAATGGACAGCAATGATATCAGCAGATCACCACGGAAATGAGAAACATTCACAACGTCAGCTCTGTGTAGGCAGAGAAGAGGGGAGAGAGAGAAGGAGAGAAAAACAAGAAGGAGAAATGTAGGCAAATAGAAGAATAGAGACAAGACAGATACTGTCATTACTGATCCGATTTCCAATCAGACACCTAACTGTAGATAAAGGAAGCATTGCTTTGACCTCTGCTGTGGGAGAAACTGGTTGCTGGGAAAGTTTTGGTCAACTTGTTCTTGTTCACTTGAAGGCTTCAAATGTAAATAACATATGTTTCTTATTATTTTGTCAGCTGTAAGTTGATGTCTATCATTCTTATCTTTATGTTTGATGAACTGAGCTCATTATAGCCACCAAATCTTTATTCTGACTGTTGTCTGTTTCTTTAACAGGGATGAGCATCTTAAACAAGTCTTTAGGACTTTTTTCTTCTTTGGTCTCTCTTTAATTTCAGTTTCTTGTTCCGTTTTTCTCTAGTTCTATCAACGTACATCTATCCAAAAACTGCTTTTGTTTTTGCTGCCATATTATTTGTTCATCTTTATTTCTTATTTTTGCTGTTTTAGTGGTTGGCCTGTTAGTTTTTAGGATGTGACTTAGAGCATGTATTTGAACAGTTCTTGTGTGTTTCCAATAAACACTTTCTACTGATCTTGGTCTTTGGCTGTTGTTTGCACTCTGGGTCCTCTAAAACGTTCAACCTAACAACATGAGCAGTCATAACAGAAAAGGCCGATATTTTTCAGCCTAAGTGAAGTCTGGTCATGACAGAAACAATAAGGTGATTAATTTCTGATGGGATAATGTCCCAGTGCTATTAACCTACACATCATATGTAGTCACCAGTCTATGACTGTGAAACTGATCACGACTCACAGAATCATGCTCTCTAAACAAAAATGAATCATAAGCAAAATCATCCACCCATCCATCCATCCATCCATCCTCATCCCACCACACCACTCAACCCCGCCTCCATCCCTCCATCCATCCTCCATCGTCCATCATCACATCCATCATCCATCTCGTTCAATCCATCCATCCATCCATCCATCATATCCATCATCCATCCCTCCATCCCTTCCATCCATCCATCCATCCATCCATCACCTCCATCCATCCATCCATCCTCATCCATCCACCTCTTCCATCCATCCATCAAATCCATCCATCCCATCCCCCCCATCCATTCGTCCATCCATCCATCAATCCATCCATCCATTATTGGGTTGGTCAGCCGGTTTAGCAGGGTGTTCCAGACGTCCCTCATACCAGCAACACATTATAGTTCCTTCTGACGAATCCTGAGGTGTTCACGAGCTAGATGGACTATGTGATCCCTCCAGCAGGTTCTGGGTCTGCCCTGGGTTCTCCTCCTCCGAGCCTTCTGACTCAGCTCCTTCTTCCCCACAGTGGTACAGCATCTGCCGTACCACAGACGCCTTACCAACCCATTGGTTCCATCTCACGCTCTATTTTCCCATAACTCTGAACCATGGTTCTGAGATACGTGAATTGCTTCGCTTGGGCCAGAACTCACTCCCAACCCGGTGGGCATTCTGCCATTTTCTGTAGAGGCCTCAGATTTGGAGGTGCTGACTCATTCCTAGCTGCCATTCCAACTCAGCTGCAAATTGACCCAGTGCGTGTTGACGGTCAAAAGTCTGACAGCCTACAGAACCACATCATCTGCGAAAAAACAGATATTGCAATGCTGAGGTTCCCAAAACTTGGACACCCTTCTCACCCCATGGCGCACCTGGAGGGGCCCTGCGCTGAATGTCACAAAAGGACATTCTTGGTGGAGTTCCAACACACATGAGAACACATTTGACTTTGTGCCGAGAATACGGACCATACCTGCCACAGAGACTCACATCCTAGCGAGCCGATCCTGACTAACTTGCTAGCTTATCAAATGTGAAACCTCAAGGTCATCATAAACGCTTTTTACTTCTGTACTTCATAAACTCACCTCAACCTGTACCACCCTCATGCCGCTGCGGTCACTGTAAGTTGTTAATGTGGCTTACTTTATAACTTACATAGTAACATAGAGACTACAGGCATGTCCGTTTGTTCCAAAGCCACAATACAAATGTCACCTATTATTTAAGCATTAGAAAACTCCACAAACGGAACGTATTAGTTCTCTTTTAAATATCACACTCTGTTGGGCGCACATGGCACTGTGCCACTTTTTACATCATATTTTAGAAGAGCAGGTGTAGATAAACAGGAACCTCCTGCCTGTCATCACTTATTTGCTGCAGACTGTTTGGATGCAGAGGACGACACATCGGACCTTCAGGGACTTCATTCAGGTGTGGACTCCTGCAAGAGGTACATTTTGTGAAATCACTTTTTTCTTATGTGCAGAAATTATTTTAAAAAGGTAGAATAACTGCAAACAGTCATGGAAATGAATATGCAAACTATAACAAGCAGACAGTTTGGGCTGTACAGAATACTGCGATTAATCCCATTATGTTTAATTTTATTTGGGTTTTTTCATTACTGTGATGAGAGCTGTTCAAACGTTTTAAATGTTAAAGAAATGTGCTTCAGTGCTTCCTTTTTTTTAAGATATTTTTTGGGGCTTTTTGAATCTTTATTGTAAAGATGCTGAAGAGTAACAGGTGGAGGTGAAGAGAGAGAGAGACAGACAGACAGACAGACAGACAGACAGACCGACTATTTGTCTACACCCTTAGTGTCAGACTGAATGAGGACATGGTGAATGCAAACGTGTGCTGCTGTGTTCATTGAGTTTGCAGGTATCGCCCTCCAGAGGCAGAGTTCAGTAGTTGCAGCTCAGTGATGAAAATTGAAATATTACAGGAAACAAAAAGGAGATGAAGTGATGTGATAATGAGAGAGCAGCAGCTCAGAGCAGGTGGAGCTGGATATATGTAGTCATGTCAGGATACTGAAGCAGGAAAAACAGATTTCTGTTCATCTTTAACCTGAGCTCTCAAACAACAGGTTTCACTGAGAAGGATGGAAGATTTCTACATCAACAACACCTCACAGAACAACAGCTTTAACTACATCAACATCACCTCTGACTACCATGCCAACCACATTAAATACATCCTGAACGTGTTCACATACACAGTCGTTGGTGTCGGCCTTCCTTTGACCCTCATGGCAATCTATGCTCTTTATTCTCAGGTATGTACATTATGACTGAACAAAGTGTTACAATGACCAATACATTCACAGGAATCACTTCACAGTTAAAATGTACATGGAGCTGATACCAAACACATGCAGTTTAAATGTCTGGGTCCGTTCAGTAACAACTCAAGTTTGTTTGCTTTGTGTTTATTTGCAGGTTTTAGCATGCTAACACACTAAACTAAGATGCAAACATGGTGAACATTACCTGCATCAGCACAGTCACATTGTCATTGTGACATGTTAACATTTTGCTAAATGCCACACACACTACATCAGGAAACAGAATGCGTCATATCTGTGCCTGAAAAAACAGCTGCAGAAGCTGCAGTAAATCTGCTCCTTAGTCTTGTTGCTGCAGTGACTGGCCGGTGTGTCATATCTGATATTTCTGACAGCACAAATGAGAGTTTGATGAAAAATGCATAAATGTCTCTGACTGCAAGAAGAAATATCTGGGAGGAGGTGGAGTTCAGAACATGTTTACAACTGCTTGTTCACTTTTACCAATGTTTTCCTGCAGGTGAGAAATGGTCAAGTTGCTCCGATCTACGTCATCAACCTTCTCATCTCTGACATCATTCAGCTCTGCTGCTTGATAGTTATGGTGACAACACCTAAGGATTTGAGGAGACGACGTGCAATTTCATTGATCATTTATAATTTAAGTGTAGGGGCCAGTGTTGGCTTCATGGTGTGTGTCGCCCTGGAAAGGTAACTACCTGTCTATCCAGTATGTGTGTAGCTTCTGTGTCTGATCATTATATTACTTTATAATTCTGAAGCTCCTCAAAGACTATGTGTCCATCTTGTATTACAGGTATTTGGTCGTCGCCTGGCCACTGTGGTACCGCTTCAGACGAACCATCAAGACCTCTGTGGTGGTCTGTGTCCTGGTCTGGGTCGTTCCTCTTGTCTTACTCCTCATTTTCTATTTCTGGGTTGATGCTGAGGTCACACTCACCATATTCGCTGTCTTCTTCCTCCTCCCCTTCCCACTGCTCATATTCTTCCTGGGTGGGATTCCCACTGCTCATATTCTTCCTGGGTGGGACCCTCAAAGCTCTGTCTACCAGCACTGTCCCCTCTGATGACAAACAAAGAATTGTGGGAGTTTTGGTTCTGGTGCTGCTTATTTACACACTGCTGTTCATGCCCAGAATCATCTGTTTCTTGGCACAGGGCATATATAACTATACTTTTGACAACGTGACTTTCATCTTTCTCAGGTTCAGTCCTCTTGCAGACTTATTCCTGTATGTGTTCATGAGGAAAGGGATCATAGACAAGCTTTTGGCCTCTGTGTGTTGTTGCAGAATGGACAGCAATGATATCAGCAGATCACCAGGAAATGATGACAACATTCACACAGTCAGCTCTGTGTAGGCAGAGAAAGAGGGAGAGAGAGAAAGGAGAGAAAACAGAAGGAGAAATGTAGGCAAATAGAAAGAATAGAGACAAGACAGATACTGTCATCTACTGATGACTTCAACAAACGTAAATTAAATGTTTTATTGTTTTGTTAGGAAAGAAATCTTCTGACTGAATTTGTCATATTATTACCCATCTACAATTTGAAAAAGTTACAGAGGAGTTCCATTATTAGACTATAATAATAAGGCAGGTGTTTCAGCATCACCCCACACATTGCTGCTGTTCTCTAATGTTCTCTAATAAGTTGTAAAAAGGCTTTAATGTACACTTTATTAAAATACTTGAGACCAAGCAGGTTGGGGTTGTTTCAGCTGCAGTGAGGAGAGATCACCTTAAGCCATGTAGATAAATAAATATGATCTGAAATCAATACACAAGGCAAGAAATATATCAATAAATGTAAAATGATCTCTCATGCATATTTTAATTCAGTTCTTGTTTTCAGGGTGTGATTCAAATAAGCTGTTTTGTGTGTTTGGCAATCTAAAATCTATGATTAAAATCTTATATCACAGTATATGTAATTATATATGAGATTGTACAGTTCCTGGAACGTGAATTAAAGATCTATTCAAAGACAAAATGTGAATGTCTGCTGTCGTCATGATGAAGACATGATGTATGCATTCATATTTTAGTACAAGTACAACTTTTAATCTGTGAAATTATTACCACGTGTAGATCATCACAGACCTGTGAACTCCTGTGTCGCTGCTCCCACTGGATCAAGCCAAAGTATTTAAAGAGTAACTAAGGTGTGTTTGGTGTTACAGGTGTAGTGATACCTGCACCTCCAAAGAAACATGACAGTCATTGAAGAAACAAAACTAAAAGCTGAATTCCAGTGTATGCAGAGAAAGAGGAAGAGAGAGAAAGGAGAGAAAACAGAAGGAGAAATGTAGGCAAATAGAAAGAATAGAGACGGAGAAATATCTATTACAGAAACAGGACTTCTATCAGTATCTGCAGATGCGGCTATATGTTAATGTAAAGGTGAAAGATGGAACTGAGACAAGTTCATGTTTCATAGAAGTGTTGAGAAAAGCCTAGAACTGATGGTAAAATGATTCCAGGCAAATAGCCCCTGCGGGCCAAATACTACACTAGCCGCGTACGCTCACGGCAGCTCCCCTCTCATTGATCTGTGCACTTGGTATGGTTGCTAGGATATTTTTTAGTGGCTCGGCATGTGAGCCCCAAGGGTTCGTTAATTTCTTTGGGCTAGAGTAACCTGTTAGAACCTTTAAATATGTTAAACATACTATACATGATAATTACGACCTTAGGAGATGCTATAAATTTGAGGTCCACAACTTAATCTTTGACTGCAGTGGATATATTTATTGCAAAGTTTAGCAAGGGCAAGCATACAGTTTAATTAATTCAAATATGATCAATCCTATTCCCTAAAATCTCTGTCCTTATACTAATAATTTCGAAAACCTGATACAAAGGCTATTGCTGAGTTCCTGGGGTTGGTCCAATTTGGAGAGAGGAAGGGAAAAGGTGAAGCGATGGCCTTTTGATCCAATCCATCCACAACTGCCGAAACTGCTGGATTCTGTCGAGAGTCCCTGGCTTTGTCCACGGTCTTTTATCGGCAGGATGAACGCGAAGAGAACCCTGGTTGGTCCAGTCGAGACCCACAGCCGGTTGGGGGTGGTTAATCCTCCTTGGCTTGGCTCCCTTCTGCCGGCTGTAGATCGTTTGACTCTTCTCTTGCGATGTTGGGCTGTTCATCTGTTCCTTCTCTATAGTTTTAAGTCTAAATCCGAAGATTCAATGCTCCGATGTGGTCAGTCGTCCAGCATGTCTCGAACTCGGGCGCCAGCTGACGAGGATAACCACGACCTCCGTTGTGCAGTGACTCTTATACTCCCTACTCGTCGGATCTTCCCCCGATCAGGCTACAATGAGTCACTTGCCGGATTCCAACCATATTTGGATCCAGTTGTCATAGTTCATCCTCCTTGTTCCGCCGTCCAGATGTTACCTTTTGCTTCACTTACCCCCTCCCCTCTCACCTTCTCTCCAGTCCAGTTGCTCAAGATTTCCTGATCAAGATTTCAACCTCCCAGCATGATTCAGTTATGATTATTTCCTTAACTACTAGCTGTTAGTATGATTTCACAATCTCTAGCAGTCAGAATCCAAACTCAGTTATAATCACACTTTCCCTCGTGGTTACATTCATTTTAACATTTCATTTTCACACTGTTCACACACAGAATCATCATTAATCACATTTTAGTTTAGCTCATTTTTATCTTCATGTATTACGCACATACTCAGACGGCAAGTCCCCAAATGTCCAACTCAGATGGAAAGTCCATTTCCCAGCATTAACTCTTCCATTGTGTCAGCGGACCAGGGATCTCAACTTACTTGACAGGATACAAACTGTTCAGGAATCTTATGCTGCGTCTTCTTTAGCTGTGGCATCCGTCCCACTAAGTCTATATTGGTCCTGGTCGAGCTTCGTTGACTTACAGTGCTCAGTGTAATAATAGGTCATATTGACTGGCACAAAGCACTGGAAATAGAGTGGATTATGTTGTTAGTATAAACTGCATGTAATAACCTGATTCATATCAGTTATTTGTTTCCTTTAAACTGTAAGGTACAATTCATGAGATGTTCAACTTCTGTCCAGAAGAAGAGCACAGGATCCAACTGCTACATCATATGACTATATGCAAGCTTTAGAAACCGCTTTTGGTACCACTGAGAGTCCAGCTGATCTTCTTGTCAAATTCAGACACACATTTCATTGCAAGGGTTAAAAACTGTCTGCCCACCTGCTTAGGTTAGATAAGCTACTACACTGTGTTTTCAGGAAAGGAGGTGTGGTGCTGTCTGAGATGAATCGACTCCGCATTGAGCAAGTTGTGAGAGGTGCATTGCAACAAGACATGATAGCTCTTCGAATTCGCATGACACACAAGCTGTGACTGCCTAAGCTCCGTCGCTTTCAGCTTGTCCTGCCAGAAAAGTACAGGAAGGTGGTAATGAAATCACTGCACGATGACTCTGGTCATTTGGGCCTTGATAAAACATATGGCCTGATTCAAGATCGGTTTTACTGGCCAAAAATGAAGTCAGATGTTGATGAGTACTGTAGATCTTGTGTGCGGTGTATAAAAAGGAAGACTCTACCCAAGAGAGTTGCTCCTCTCATTCATTTGCAAAGTGATGGGCCATTGGACCTTGTGTGTATGGACTTTTTGTCCATTGAACCAGATTCAAGCAACACAGAAAATGTTCTGGTCATCACTGATCACTATACACGCTACGCTCAAGCCTTTCCAACGAGAGACCAGAAAGCCGCTACAGTGGCGAAAGTGCTGATTGAGAAATATTTCATCCACTATGGACTGCCAACGAGAATGCATAGTGATCGAGGAAGAGATTTTGAGAGCCGTCTCATCCATGAGGTTCTGAGTACACTTGGGATTGAGAAGTCCAGGACAACGCCCTACCATCCTCAGGGGGATCCCCAGCCTGAGAGGTTTAACAGGACATTGTTGAACATGCTCGGGACCCTAGAGCCAAACAGGAAGAAAAGATGGAGTCAGCATATTGTACACCTTGTCCACGCCTACAACTGCACTCCCAATGAAGCTACTGGGTGTTCGCCCTATTACCTCATGTTTGGGCGTGAAGCGAGACTGCCAGTTGATCTGTGCTTTGGCACATCCAGCGATGGCACACAACAGAAAACTTACCTCAAGTATGTGACTGATATGAGGAAGGAGTTGAAAGCTGCGTATGAACTTGCAGAATCCATTGCAGCCAAGCAGAACGAAGGAAATAAACGGAGATATGACCAAAAGATCCGTTTCTCTCAGTTACTGCCTGGAGACAGAGTCCTAATATGAAATTTAGGATTACAGGGGAAGCATAAGTTGGCAGATCGCTGGGCTTCAACTCCTTATGTAGTGGAAAGCCAGATGCCAAACTTGCCTGTGTTTTGATTGAGACCAGAGGATGGAAATGGCCCAATAAAAATCCTCCATCGAAATAGTCTTACGAACAAGACGAAAGAAACATCCCAAAGATGGGTCAGTAAAAGATAAGATATCACAGGAAACACCAGACGAGAGATCTGGGAAAGGAGATGTGAAACCAGATAACTGTGACTGGAAGGGATACACAGATTCGGAGGATGAGGAATATGAACTGTTGTATGACTTTTCTGTCAGAACTCCCAGGGCCAAAATGGATGAAGAGATGTCAGAACCATTTAGCTTGGATTTGGATATTGCCTGGAATCACTTGACAGAACAACCAGAAGTGATGCAAGATATGGTGGAAGGACCACAAAATGAGCCAGAGTCTGATGAGAAACTGAGTTACAAGAGACAATTAAGATACAAGAGCAGGCTCAAAATGATGAGACACTGGATGCAGAGAATCACTTGTCACAAGACACAGAATCAGAAACTGAAACCAGAAGAACTCAAAGAGTCAAAAGAGCACCATCCAGGTGAACCTATGACACCTTAGGGCAACCAAGTGACATTGCAGCTCCTATAGTGAAATATGTCTCTTGCCTTTATAAGTGGATAAGTGCCCCTCTTATCACCTACTTACATGTTTTATACCTGAGCACTAACATATGTATTCTGCTATGTTTGTGTGTGGTTTCAAAAGTACAAAGTCATGAGGGCATGTCTTATATTGGTGGGGGGAGAGTGTAATAACCTGATTCATATCAGCTATTTGTTTCCTTTAAACTGTGGGGTACTATTCATGAGATGTTCAACTTCTGTCTAGTTATGAGTTACTGAAAGCTGTATACTTTAAGGTTTTACGTTTAAATATTGGAATATTGTTCACAATGAGCTAAGACTTTTAGTGTCTAATACAGAGTGTAATAATTGCTTACTTTAAGATTACTGACCTCGGGGTGGGGTTAATGTTTTGGTTTCATACTGAGATCGCGCGAGATGTGAGTAGAGGGGGGCAGGGGCCCCAGATGCGCCGTGCGCCGTGCGCCCTAGTCTTGCCGCCTGGGATCTGTCTGTCGGACTCACCGGCCCAACAGTGTGTTTGGGCTGTGTGATCTACTAGTGATATATACATATATATATATATATCGGCCCACCGGGCAAATGCACTGTATGCCAGATTACCAGTCCGTGCCTGGAGGTAGACGAGCGGGGAAGAGAGAGAGACGTGAGAGGGAAAACAGCGTGTAGCGTTTTTGTTTGTTTTTTTGGGTGTGGTTTCGATTTTTATGGACGTTAAAGCGTCTGTTGGAGACTCCGCTGAAAGCGTAAGACAGCGGTGGGACAGTGCTTCAGTGTGTTTTTTATTTTATTTTTTTTTTCAGTCCGGTGAATCCAGCTGGCCGGAGTCTCTGTTCTGGAGAGACGTCGGCCCTGCCTCTTTGCAGACGAGACTGCAGCCGGGAGGAGCTTCGTCAGCGGTGGTGGACTTGCTGCGGATCCAGGGGGTCGTGCTGTGCTGTGCCGGGACCAGGAGGACGCCTGAGGTTTTTTATTCTATGACCGGAGCAGATCTGTGTTTTCCTCACGAGCTCCAACTATAATTATTGCAAGCTTGCATAACTAAACTAAACCTACTGAACAAAAGAGCGCACTCAGTATCCGGGTTTTTTTTCCCCCAGTGGTTATGTTGTTTTTTTTTTCATGCCCGGGCTCGTGGTATTTTCGATACATGTTAAAAACTTCTTTATTTCATTCATAATACAAAGTTAAACTGATGTGCTGTGTTTGTCTTGTTTTATCAGTTTGACACCCCTGCCCTAGACAGTGTTTATTCTGAGATGTATCTCCCACCATATTGAAACGTCTTGAGAATTAAAGGTGCACATAGTACGCCGAGGGTTACATGCATGAGCATTCAACAGTGTTGTAAATGATGCACTCTCCTGTCAGAAACTACCCTTCATTCATTTCCATGCACTCACTGCAGTCAAGCTGCGCCCTCTGTCTCTGCTGCTGGTATTATTTCACAGCACAGTCACATAAACAACAAATATCAGCAACATGGAGTGATTGCGTCATGTCCTGTTGCACATAAAAATGAAGAGGGAGTAAAAGTAGGCCGTACTCAGACCAAGTCAGGCATTGTGCCGAATCACCACAGGGTTGTCCATCAGTGTGTGGGGTTCAGGGGGGCAGCTGTGGCTGAAACTTCTTCATGTCACTACTTTGCAGCATAAACTTCAAGCCAGACACAGACAGAGAAGCTGAGTAGATGAAATAAACCAAGCCAGAACACAGAAGGTGGCTGGTAGCACAGAAATAGTTTTTTTCCTCACACGTCTCTCACCACAACACATCTACTTCCTCACCAGCTGATTGTCATTGCAGTTTCTCACGGCCCCTTAATGGAGGTATCAGACTGCTGCTCTGCTACCAGCTCTGCCCATGCAGTTGATGTGCAATTTAAGGTTTTGGATCTTTTTTTTTTTAATGCAGATTTAACCCCTTGATCCCCGAGCAGTTTCTGGATGTGTTTTGCTTCTGTCACTTGCTCACAATCAGCAAAATAACAAGTTATTTCCTGATTGTTTCACAGCGGTTACATTCAGCACTTATAGACACGCCCACAGCAACTTATAGACACGCCCACAGCAACTTATAGACACGCCCACAGCAACCCACCTCAGCTCCCCTCACCTCCACACGACCACCGGACAACCCTGCTACGACTTGCTGCAACGCCTCATCCTGTGTGAAGTCACGCTAACAGCGAGGGGAGTCTGCTGTAGTGCTGAGTGGTTGAAGAAATGTTAATGGACGTTTTGCAGTGAAACCAGGTCACATTCAAAACCAGGACAAGCAGAGTACAACTGTTGTTGATCCTGATGCAGACGACAGCTTCTGGGCCCCGGTGCTCTTGTGATACTTACGCCTAGGCTGTCATGACAGGATACTCAAGTACAATAACCATACTGTGTATGTCAACCATTCCAGCTCATCATATTTCTCATGCTTGACTTGAACCACAACAGAATGAGCAAGCACTTGACCAGAAACAGATAATTTCTGAAATGTTTCCACTGCAGGAGGGACTAATGCATATTCATGACTGACTTCTTGTTTGTCACTTCCTCTTATCAGAGGAGCTGTAGATTATCAGAAACTTCCTGCATGTCATCACTTAGCATATTTACTGCAGACTGTTTGGATGCAGAGGACGACACATCAGACGCTGGTGTAGTGAACTCATTCAGGTGTTGCAGCTTTCAAAGGTAAAGTTTGTGACATTATTTTTTCTTCTATGTAGAGAAGATAAAAACTTCCACTTGCAGTTGTCGTGATATCACTTAAACAATGTTTGTAGATATTAAAAAACCTTTAACCTGATCTCTCAAACAACAGGTTTCACTGTGAAGGATGGAAGATTTACACATGAACAACACCTCACAGGAGGAAAGCTTTGATTACAGCAACATCACCTACGACTATGATGAAAATCCTGTGTCTATCAGAGATGTGGTGACATACATAATCGTTGGTATCGGCCTTCCTTTGACCCTCGTGGCCATCTATGCTCTTCATTCTCAGGTATGTACATTATGACTGAAATGTCTTTATTTATTTTCTTATTATTTATTTCTTTGTGTCGTACAGTCTGTCTGTAAAGAATCTTGATCTGGGTTGTGGTCTAGTCGTCAGGTGCTGGGGTGAAGTGTTGTAATGACCTTTACATTTAGAGGAATCATTTCATATTTCAAATTGCTCCACATTGACTCTGCAGGTGGGGAGAGCTCAGTAGGTGCAGTTCAGTGATGGGATTTCTCTGAGATCACCAAGATCACAAACTAAAAAGTCGTGATCGTGTTTAAAAAATAGTTACTTTGGTCATAAATCAACTCAACCTGAGAAAAACTGGTAGACTGTTACTGGAAATATCACTTACGTAGTTATTAACACATCAGGAAACAAACATGTTGACAGGAAACAAAAAGGAGATGAAGTGATGTAATAATGAGAGAGCAGCAGCTCAGAGCAGGTGGAGCTGGAGATGGTGTTGATAATAAAGTTCATACTGACGTTAATTCAGACAAACACACTTAAATGTCTGAACAGAACACAGAAAAGTTTAGCTGCAGCCTGTAGTGATTTTACACTTCATTGATGGTCAAGTTTAATGAACACAGAGCAAAACTCCCCGTCCACTATTTGTTCATATTACAGAAATCAAACATTGTGTTCATTAATAACAGACTAATTGTTTCATTTTTGTTTCTAATAATCTGGTTGTAGTCACATGTAAGTCCATATTTAATGTTTCTTTTCACCACCACTCTTCTAAATATGATTTGCATTATGTTTACGCCTCGCAGGTGAGAAATGGTCAAGTTGCTCCGATCTACGTCATCAACCTTCTCATCTCTGACATCATTCAGTTCTGCTGCATGATCGCTTGGAACGCACCAGCTGAGGTTTTGAATTCTAAAATTGTAAACACCATTTACGACTTCAGTCTGATGGCCAGTGTTGGCTTCATGGTGTGTGTCGCCCTGGAAAGGTAACTATCTGTCTATCCAGTATGTGTGTAGCTTCTGTGTCTGATCATTATATTACTTTATAATTCTGAAGCTCCTCAAAGACTATGTGTCCATCTTGTATTACAGGTATTTGGTCGTCGCCTGGCCACTGTGGTACCGCTTCAGACGAACCATCAAGACCTCTGTGGTGGTCTGTGTCGTGGTCTGGGTCCTTCCTCTTGTCTTTGTCCTCATTTTACATTTCTCCTCTGTCTTTTGGGTCACTATAACTGTCTATGTTATCTTCTATCTCCTTCCCTTCCCACTGCTCATATTCTTCCTGGGTGGGACCCTCAAAGCTCTGTCTGCCAGCACTGTCCCCTCTGATGAAAAACGAAGAATTGTGGGAGTTTTGGTTCTGGTGCTGCTTATTTACACACTGCTGTTCATGCCCAGTGTCATCTGGTTACTGTCAGAGGAAGCAAAAAAGAACTTAACCTTTAAAATCCTGCCTCTCATCTTTCTCTGGTTGAGTCCTCTTGCAGACTTATTTCTGTACGTGTTCATGAGGAAAGGGATCATAGACAAGCTTTTGGCCTCTGTGTGTTGTTGCAGAATGGACAGCAATGATATCAGCAGATCATCAGGAAATGATGACAACATTCACACAGTCAGCTCTGTGTAGGCAGAGAAAGAGGGAGAGAGAGAAAGGAGAGAAAACAGAAGGAGAAATGTAGGCAAATAGAAAGAATAGAGACAAGACAGATACTGTCATCTACTGATACGATTTCCAATCAGACACCTAACTGTAGATAAAAGGAAGCATTGCTTTGACTCTGCTGTGGGAGAACTGGTTGCTGGGAAATGTTTTGGTCAACTTGTTCTGGTTCACTGTGAAGGCTTCAACACATGTAAATAAAATATGTTTCTTATTATTTTGTCAGCTGTAAGTTGATGTCTATCATTATTATCTTTATGTTTTGATGAACTGAGCTCATTATAGCCACCAAAATCTTTATTCTGACTGTTGTCTGTTTCTTTAACAGGGAGAGCATCTTAACAAGTCTTTAGGACTTTTTTCTTCTTTGGTCTCTCTTTAAATTTCATTTCTTGTTCAGTTTTTCTCAGTTATATCTAACGTACATCTATCCAAAACTGCTTTTGTTTTTGCTACATATTATTTGTTCATCTTTATTTCATATTTTTGCTGTTTTAGTGGTTGGCATGTTAGTTTTTAGGATGTGACTCAGAGCATGTATTTGAACAGTTCTTGTGTGTTTTCAATAAACACTTTCTACTGATCTTGGTTCATGGGCTGTCATTTAGCTCAGCTGGTAGAGCAGCCGCCCCATGTACGAAGGCTCAGCACAGGGTTTGATCATGTGACTTAAATGTCTGCAGAAAAAAAAGGTCTCAATCAAAAAACATGTCTTGTCTTTCGTCTTAAAAGGCTGAAGACCGAAGAACTTTGTTAAGCTTGTCTGAACTTTTCACACTGAGATAATGAAATCTGTAAACCATTGGAAACACCATAAATCATTTATACTATGATAAATAACTGTATCTGCTCTTTCTTTCCATTAGTTAGTCATCTAAACAGAATTATTACAGTACATAATACAATATGATCAATATTCAGAGCAGAGACGACATGAATAAAACAAAATGTGTCTCAGCTTGTGACTGACTCAAAGAGTTGAAAAATTAAAGAGTCCGTGTAGCCTGAAAGTTCGTCTTTGGCCTGAAAAAGAAAAATTCTAATCAGGGCAGTTTGCAGTACATGCTCTGACCACAAGATGACGCTGTTTACCACTCAGACTGTGTATTATGCACCTGCATGTCCATTCTGCATACTGTCAGTGATTACTATTTATTATGTAATATCATATTCAGTGTTTATTCGTTTCATTTAATCATTAATTCATCTACAATAACAGGATTACCAAATATTAATAATAAGTACAAGTTAATGGCATAATTTAATTGTTAATATGATTCACTGAATCTGTCTTATACCAAAATCATTTATCTTTAAGTTAAGCCCAAAAAAAGTGAATAGTT
Source organism: Larimichthys crocea (assembly GCF_000972845.2). NCBI lineage: Eukaryota > Metazoa > Chordata > Actinopteri > Sciaenidae > Larimichthys > Larimichthys crocea. The sequence goes on from NW_020853172.1 coordinate 330,034, forward strand.
TACATATAAAGATGTTGTTGTGTTCAAAGTCACGTTATTCTTTGTTTTCTCCTGGTGTGTTCACTCCTCATTCCTCTTGCTAAACTAAGAAGTCATATCCAAATGTATTAGTCGAAAGCCAATACTGCACATCCAAGTGAAATATGTGAACATTTAATCAATAATTGCATACACATTTAATTGTATGCAGTGTGTCTGAAACATAAAGAACTATTTTACAGAGTAGATATCTATGAAGAAGATGCACCTCATGCAGTCTTGTCTCAACATCGCTCCCTCCTGTCAGAGATAAGAAGTGTCAGGGCCATAATCGTAAATGTTGACCTCTTTTCCAACACATAACTCCAGTGAAGGTGACGAGCTGTGAAAGTTTCAAGAAGTCCAAAATGACCAGTGCATAGCTACAGTTACGGTGAGGAGTTACAGAAGTTTTAGTTCCTGCTCAGAGAGGAACAGAGTTCAGGTTTCTTTTTTTTACAATGTCAGGACACACCCTCAGAGGTGATTTCCAGTCGTACCGCCAAGCCTGATTCAGGGTGTGTTGCACAGACCGTCAGTGCTGTGTGGTGACTTTGTTTCAAAGCTTGATGCTGGCTCAGAGGATCTCTGTGAGGATTTTCACTTTACACACACACACACACACACACACACACACACACACACACACACACACACACACACACACACACACATTTGGACTTTGGTATCTGAGAGCAGAGAAAGTGGATCGTGGCTGCTGCTGTGATCCTGCACGACGCCCACTACATATATTATTACTGTCATTATTACTACCATATCTGTTACTGTAATCATTTTTATCATTCATTATAATTCATTGTCATTTTATCAGTCATTGTACAATTTGTTTGTGTTGATTTGTCCTGTACACGTGACATCCATTGCACGTCTGTCCGTCCTGGGAGAGGGATCCCTCCTCTGTGGCTCTTCCTGAGGTTTCTTCCACCTTTTTTCCCTGTTAAAGGTTTTTGTGGGCAAGTTTTTCCTCACTCGAACCGAGGGTCTAAGGACAGAGGGTGTCACTCCCTGTACAGATTGTAAAGCCCTCTGAGGCAAATGTACTTTGTGACTTTGGGCTATACAAATAAAATTGATTTGATTTGATTTGATTTGTCTCACCTGCAGGTATGAAACTTCTCACTGTTGACGTGTCACTGTTTTGTTTTTCTTTTATTCTGAACCTTTTTTGAATGTACTTTTATCAGTTTTTAAAACACATTTAAAACTTAAAACTGCTCACTGTAAAAGTAGTTGTGCACATTGCACGGCAACTAGCCACACATCACATTACTTATGAACTCTTCTCTCTGCCCTGTACACTCTTTGTACTCATGACACAGTGCTGAGTTGTATCTCTCATAACCGACCAGGTGGCTTCAAATGTTCAAAGGTCGTGGTTTTTTTATGGTTGCTTACTGGATTTTGTACTTTCCTGCTTTTATGTCACCAACACGTGAACAGCTTTCACTGGGAGGACAGAGCAATAATTAATAATGGATTACATTTATATTTTGTCGCCAGCAAATTCACACCGACCTGGGTGGTTAAACAACAGTTTAAATATGACCCTGAACGAAGCTTTCTCTTCCTCTCTGCTTCAAAAACATGTCTCCTAACTTGTCAGTCAGGTTTCATGGTTTCATGTCTTTGCTTGCTGTCAGTTGCTGGTTGAAAAAAAAACAAATAGGGAAGTGTACAGTTGCTTCGTCAGCAAGAAGGCCTAACTTCCTGAACTGCTGTTGCCATAACAACTGTGAGGTCACGATTGCTTCCTGTTTGTCAGCTTAGTTGTGTGAGCTCGTCGGATCAGCAACTTCTTCTCTTCATCTAAAGGTTTGTAAGCAACACTTTTCACTGTTGAACAACTCTCTATTAATTAAATATACTGTGTGTGTGTGTGTGTGTGTGTGTGTGTGTGTGTGTGTGTGTGTGAAATAAGCTCTTTTTGTTTTTACAAAGCGAGCCAAACAAGTCTTCCCACTTCCTGTGTGAGATTTAAGATTGAAAATGTAATAGAAACTTAACAGACAAATCAAAAATGCAGTTCTAAATGATAAAAAAATATATTAAATGATAAAATTATGCAAATGTACAATGTTTTTTTTTTAATTTAAGTTAATATCAGATCAGATGCTTTTCCTTCACCATCAACCAGGTGATCAAACAAATCAAATTTACATTTATTTTACTCTGAGCCTAAAATTTATTTAACCATGGAACATTTTCACCTGCTAACTCAACATTAGCTGTTGTGAAAATGTGAAAATGTTTCTTTTTTTTTTTTAGCAGGAAGCCACAATGACACCAGAGGACCTTTTGCACAGTCTAGAGGATTTAGGAGATGAGGAATTCAAGGACTTCAAATGGCATCTGAAGCAGCCTGGAATTTTGGAAGAGCACCAACCCATCAAAGAGTTCAAGCTGGAGAAGGCAGAAAGGCGGGACACAGTGGATCTGATGGTGAACGCCTATAAACTTCATGGAGCTCTAAAGGTGACCAAGAAGGTTTTAAAGAAGATAAACAGGAATGATGTAGTGCAGCGTCTGACAGACACCAGCTCAGGACCAGAAGGTCAGTCACACTTTTGATTTGTATTTTCAAATCATAACCAGGTCTGTTCCTTTGGATGCTTTGCATGTCGGCGTGTGCTCGTCTTGTATTGGGTATTGAGGGTTGTAAGCTCCTGCTGCAGTTAACTGGCACTGCCGTTCATGTTGTAGGTATTACCTCTGTCATCAGGGCCAAACCTTTTGGAGGCATAACAATGGCGGTCAACAGGCTAAACAAGAGGCAAATTAAAATCCCTGATCATCTTTGTTGTGTGTTTGTTCAGGTGATCCTGTTGCAGTTTGTCAGCATGAACTTAAATGCAACCTGAAGAGGAAGTTCCGGTGTGTGTTTGAGGGAATTGCTAAAGCAGGAAATCCAACCCTTCTGAACCAAATCTACACAGAGCTCTACATCACAGAGGGAGGGACTGGAGAAGTCAATGATGAACATGAGGTCAGACAAATTGAAACAGAATCCAGGAATCCAGACAAACCAGAAACAACAATCAGACATGAAGACATCTTTAAGCCCCCACCTGGGAGAGAGGGACCAATCAGAACAGTGATGACAAAGGGAGTGGCTGGCATTGGGAAAACAGTCTTAACGCAGAAGTTCACTCTGGACTGGGCTGAAAACAAAATCAACCAGGACGTTCAGTTCACGTTTCCATTCACTTTCAGAGAGCTGAATGTGCTGAAGGAGAAAAGGTACAGCATGGTCGAACTTGTTCATCACTTCTTTACTGAAGCCAAAGAAGCAGGAATCTACAGGCTTGAAGAATTCCAGGTTGTATTCATCTTTGATGGTCTGGATGAGTGTCGACTTCCCCTAGACTTCCACAATGCTGAGATCCTGACTGACGTGACAGAGTCCACCTCAGTGGGTGTGCTGCTGACAAACCTCATCAGGGGGAAACTGCTTCCCTCTGCTCGCCTCTGGATAACCACACGACCTGCAGCCGTCAGTCAGATTCCACCCGACTGTGTTGACATGCTGACAGAGGTCAGAGGGTTCACTGACCCACAGAAGGATGAGTACTTCAGAAAGAGATTCAGAGATGAGGAGCAGGCCAGTAGAATCATAGCTCACATTAAAATATCACGGAGTCTCTACATCATGTGCCACATCCCAGTCTTCTGCTGGATCACTGCTACAGTTCTGGAGAATGTGTTGAAAACCAGAGAGGGAGGAGGAGAGCTGCCCAAGACCCTGACTAAGATGTACATCCACTTCCTGGTGGTTCAGTCCAAACTGAAGAACGTCAAGTATGACGGAAGAGCTGAGACAGATCACCACTGGAACCCAGAAAACAGGGAGATGATTGCGTCTCTGGGGAAACTGGCTTTTGAGCAGCTGCAGAAGGGGAACCTGATCTTCTATGAATCAGACCTGACCGAGTGTGGCATCGATATCACAGCAGCCTCAGTGTACTCAGGAGTGTTCACACAGATCTTCAGAGAGGAGAGTGGGCTGTACCAGGACAAGGTGTTCTGCTTCGTCCATCTGAGCGTTCAGGAGTTTCTCGCTGCTCTTCATGTCCATCTGACCTTCATCAACTCTGGTGTCAATCTGCTGTCAGAAGAACAATCAGCCTCCCATGAGTCTGAAACAGAGAAAGACAACTCTGCAGAGACACGTTTCTATAAGAACGCTGTGGACAAGGCCTTAGAGAGTCCTAATGGACACCTGGACCTGTTCCTTCGCTTCCTTCTGGGCCTTTCACTGCAGACCAATCAGAGTCTCCTTCGTGGCTTGCTGACAGAGAAAGGAAGTAGCTCACATGACAATCAGAAAATTGTGCAGTACATCAAGGTGCAGCTCGAGGACAACCTCTCTAAAGAGAAAAGCATCAATCTGTTCCACTGTCTGAATGAGCTGAACGATCGTTCTGTACTGAGGAAGATCCAGCATTCCCTGAGATCAGGCAGTTTCTTCAGAGTGAGTTTCTCTCCTGATCAGTGGTCAGCTCTGGTCTTCATCTTGCTGTCCTCAGAAAAAGATCTGGATGTGTTCGACCTGAAGAAATATGCAGCTTCAGAACAGGCTCTTCTGAGGCTGATACCATTGGTCAAAGACTCCAACAAAGCTCTGTAAGTACAGAGCAATTTCTATAAATCATAACTTAAAAATTCTGCTGTCTTTCAACTTATTACTATTATTTTTCTTTATTATTGTTTCATCAGGCTGAATAACTGTAACCTCTCAAAAAGAAGCTGTGAAGCTCTGTCCTCAATTCTCAGCTCCCAGTCCTCTAGTCTGAGAGAGCTGGACCTGAGTAACAACAACCTGCAGGACGCAGGAGTGAAGCTGCTGTCTGCTGGACTGGAGAGTCCACACTGTACATTGGAGACTCTCAGGTCAAGTTAAATCAGTTTAAATTTTATTCATGTAGTCATCTGCCTTGATCCGTACAGCATACGCCAAATATTAACTATCTTCTTGTTGATTTTCTCTTCAGGATGAGAGTGTGCATGCTGACAGAGAGAAGCTGTGAAGATCTTTCCTCAGTTCTGAGCTCGCAGGCCTCTGGTCTGAGAGAGCTGGACTTGAGTTACAACGACCTGCAGGATTCAGGAGTGAAGCAGCTCAGTGTCGGACTGAAGAAACCACAGAGTACACTGAAAACGCTCAGGTCATATGAAGTTACAGTTTATCTTAAATTATTTCAGACATTTATCTAAGCTCTGAATGCTACAGAATGCACGTTGACTTCTTGGTTGTTCTGACTAAGATTTGAAATTTCATGTCTATTTATTCAAGATTCAAGAAGTTAGTCATAATAAACTGTAAGGATATTAGCCAGTGTTGAGAAGACGTTACAGCATATCACCAGATTTAATTGCTGGCTCCTGATCTTGTTTACTAGTTTATACTGTTTCAGAGTTAAAATGCAGATCTTTCCTGTTTCCTGTTATCCTGTCAAACTCATTTATCTTTTTACATTTTCCTTCTTGTTGATGTTCTATCACCAGACTGAGAGGGTGCAACCTCTCAGAGAGAAGTTGTGAAGCTATGTCCTCAGTCCTCAGCTGCCACTCCTCCAGTTTAAAAGAGCTGGACATGAACGAAAACAACCTGCAGGATTTAGGAGTGAAGCTGCTCTCTGATGGACTGGAGAATCCACACTGTACCCTGGAAACTCTCAGGTCAGGATTCAACAGCATGTTCAGCTGATAACACAAATTTACATGACTGGATACAATCATAACCTGTATAAGATGTCTCTGCTTATATTATATCCTGTTGATATTATAATTTGCTAAATTATAAACAGTTATACATGCTTTTATTAGTTTTTGAAAAACAAAACATTATGTTAATGTAGTGATGTAGCTGATAGTATTGTAGTATCTTCAGATGAAGTGACATGTGATGTTCTGTTTGCAGGCTGTCGGGCTGTCTCATCACAGAGGATGGCTGTGTTTCTCTAGTCTCAGCTCTGAGCTCCAACCCCTCCCATCTGAAAGAGCTGGACCTGAGCTACAATCATCCTGGAGACTCAGGAGTGAATCTGCTGTCTGCTGGACTGGACGATCCACAGTGGAGATTGGACACACTCAGGTACGGATATACAGTACCAGTCAAACATTCAGCTGTGAAAAAACAAAAACGTGCAGACTTGAACTGGGACATTTTCACCTCGAGGTTACAGATATGTGTGGAAAGTGAACAGTGAGGTATCATCATCAAGTTACTGAACATGATCATAGGATTACAGTGTAACCAGTACCACTGTACTCTGTGCAATGACAATACAGGAATTATATTATTAATTAATTAATTCTATTCTGTTTTTAGTGTTTATGCTTCCATGCTGAAAGATGATGTGCTGGTCTGACCCCTCCTCTTCTTTTCAGGGTGGAACCTCATGGAGTCCAGTGGTTGAGACCAGGTCTGACAAAGTGTAAGTGTGTTTTTAATTTGACCCATGAAAAGAAAGCAGCACACCACCATCATCCATCTTCAAACTGTGACATCATTTATTCAAATCTCCGATGTCGTGCTTAAACCTTAATAAATTCAGCACCTCTTTTTCTGTCCATCAGATTCCTGTGAAGTCACAATTGACACAAACACCGTACACAGAAAGATCCAACTGTCTGACATCAACAGGAAGGTGACATATGGGGAGGAGGATCAGTCATATCCTGATCATCCAGACAGATTCGACCGCTGGCCTCAGCTGCTGTGTAGAAACGGCCTGACTGGTCGCTGTTACTGGGAGGTCGAGTGGAGAGGAGAGGTTGATATAGCTGTGACTTACAGAGGGATCAGCAGGAAAGGAGACAGATATGACGGCGAGTTTGGAGAGAATGATCAGTCCTGGAGTCTGAGCTGTTCTGGTGATGGTTACTCTGTCAGACACAATAACAGAGGAACATCCATCTCCTCCTCCTGCTCGGTTTCTAGCAGAGTAGCAGTGTATGTAGACTCTCCTGCTGGCACTCTGTCCTTCTACAGCATCTTCTCTGACATGTCGATCCACATCCACACCTTCAGCACCACATTCACTGAAGCTCTTTATCCTGGATTTGGGTTCTGGTCTTCCAAGTGTGGTTCCTCAGTGTCTCTGTGTTCTCTGTGGGAAGAAGAGTCTCCTGCTGCTGAACTGACTCGTTTGTGAATGCAGTTCAAGTGGTGTTGCTCTCTGAGTCTGGCGTCAATGATTGACAAGTTGGAAATTACAGTGGCCCTGACAGGAGTGTGCAGACACAGTCAAGACATAGAACGGACAAACAGGGACACAGAGGAGAGACAGGAACTAAACAGACATGCAGGACACCAGGTGAAACTAATCAGGGACAGGTGCATGATCCAAAATAGGCGGGAAAACAAGGCAGGAAGTAGAAGTAGACAGGGTAGAACTACAAAATAAAACAGTAATCAGAACAAACTCAAACTCGGTTTTGCGAATAGAGTTTATAGAAATCTAAAAAAACATTGCTGCTAGAATTAGTTGCTGTTTCTCTTTTTCCAGGAAATGATGACAGATGGGATATGCAAAAACGTGTGTATTCTTTGAGAGCTGACATGCAAAAGAGTCTCATGCGTTGACAGTATGCTTATTGATAAAATGTTTTCCAGAGGGGAAAGATTTGTGTACGACCGCAAAAGGTCTCTGTGTTAAGAACAGGAACCATGTAGCTTCCTCTTTTTGACCATCATCTCTGTTTGGCGCACAGCCTCGCGTTGACTGCTTTGTGTAGATAAACAGGAGCCTCCTGCATGCATTCACTTATTTACTGCAGAGGACGACACATCAGACGCTGGTGTAGTGAACTCATTCAGGTGTTGCAGCTTTCAAAGGTAAAGTTTGTGACATTATTTTTTCTTCTATGTAGAGAAGATAAAAACTTCCACTTGCAGTTGTCGTGATATCACTTAAACAATGTTTGTAGATATTAAAAAACCTTTAACCTGATCTCTCAAACAACAGGTTTCACTGTGAAGGATGGAAGATTTACACATGAACAACACCTCACAAGAGGTTTGATTACAACTACGATTATGAAAATGCTATGCATCCAAAGCTGCTTTTGTTTTTGCTGCATATTATTTGTTCATCTTTATTTCATATTTTTGCTGTTTTAGTGGTTGGCATGTTAGTTTTTAGGATGTGACTCAGAGCATGTATTTGAACAGTTCTTGTGTGTTTTCAATAAACACTTTCTACTGATCTTGGTCTTTGGCTGTTGTTTGCACTTTGGGTCCTCTAAAACGTTCGATGAACATGTTAAAACACCAACCCTGCTGTTACCAGGCAGGCGCCCTTATAACTAATAATATTTATTAGTTTAAGAGAAGTCTACACTATGTTTGTTCTTTTTTATTTTTTTTAACCATAGCTGATTACAAATGTCAGACTGTTTCAGACAGCGATTAGTATGGAGACAGGTACTCTTTTATATAATAATTAGGTGCTGCGCAATCGCGATTAATCTATCAATAAATGTTATCAATAAATTAAATGCATTTTTCTGAGACTGAAGCTTATAATGAATTATTTATTGTTAATGATCAAATAATGTAGAATAAACTCAGTAAAGTATATGAAATTCATTCATGTTTGGCTTAAGGTGCACATTGCACAGTGCAAACAGAAAAAAGCCAGCAGATGAGGAAATATACTGAGGAGTGCCACACTCCTGTAGTGTAGACTGGTGTTTTGCTTTTAGTGATATGTTAAAGTCGTGTTACTTCTGTGGAATTTTAAATCGGCTTTGCAAACTGTGCAAATTGCCTTGTTTTGTCCAAGGCGTCGGGCAACTTTTTTAAAATATAAGGTTCCCCCTAAAAGTCCGTCCTTATCCATCCTTTAACCACAGACTCTCCTTTAGTTAGGATAGATCATAGACATATATGCAACAGACTCTCCTTTAGTTAGGTAGATCATAGACATATACACTAGACTCTCCTTTAGTTAGGATAGATCATAGACATATATACATAGACTCTCCCTTTTTTTAGGATAGATCATAACATTATATACAGACTCTCCTTTAGTTAGGATAGATCATAGCTACATATATACATGACTCCTTTGTTAGGATAGTCATAGACATTATTACATAGTGAGTCTCCTTTAGTTAGGATAGATCACTAGACATATATACACAGACGCCTCACTGAGCAGGTTGGTCCGTTGCTGCGATACGTTACGTGTCCGCCCAATTGGATGTGGCAGATCTGCCCATAAACTAAAACAAGCCGGGCCGGTTTTTACATGGGCAATGTGGGCGACCGCCCAGGGCGCAGTCTCCGTGAGGGCTTTAAGTTAATGCCTCTTATACACCCATTCACACACACACACTAATATATCTGGGAAACAAAGCTCTACTTTGCCACATCCAAAATGGCGGCCGCCACCGGACGTAAACAAAACCGCGTTAATTTTTTAAAATTAATCGACAAAATTAACGCGTTAATTTTGACAGCACTAATAATAATATAAGTTTATTACAAACTCAGAATAGTACAATTACAGGATGCAAATGACATGTGTCTTCTTAGACCTGCAGGTACAAGAGACCCCGATGACTAACCTCAGCCTCCTTTTATTCTTTCTCTCTCTTACGTGACTTTGCACACTATGGATCCTTATTTCCTTCAAAAACGAGACATTATCTCAACTGTATGAACTAATGTTTTCACGCTCTCTTTCCATCATTCAGGTGAACATGATCAGATAAGGTCAACAGGTAAAGTCCTGGAAAGTGCTTCTTTCCTTCCGGGAACTGACCTATTTCAAGCCAGGACAAAGACGGGATGAGATGTTAACCATGAAATGAATCCTGGGATTCTTTTTGCCACGACACATTACACATTACAGCTTTCAGATGGAAGTTTTTCTTACATGACTTTTTTCTTTTATATGTAAAGATATCAGAAAATGAATATGCAGATTGTGCAGCAGCTTTGAACTGACGGTGTAATGAAACAAGTTAAACATTTTCACTGTCCCTCTCTTCCCTTCAATACAATTTTGACATGTAAGTCAAAATAAATATTTTATTGTGTAATGAAGAGACAGCAGAGACATAAAAACAGATACAATATGTGGAATAAAGAATGAAGTAAAGAAAGAATTGCTTTGACTCTGCTCTGATAGAAGACAGGAAAAGGGCATGGTTTGTACCACTAATTACATCAAATTGGACAAATGTTCAGAGGAGGAAATGTCTACTTGTTTCTCACTTCCTCTTATCAGAGGAGCTGTAGATTATCAGAAACTTCCTGCATGTCATCACTTAGCATATTTACTGCAGACTGTTTGGATGCAGAGGACGACACATCAGACGCTGGTGTAGTGAACTCATTCAGGTGTTGCAGCTTTCAAAGGTAAAGTTTGTGACATTATTTTTTCTTCTATGTAGAGAAGATAAAAACTTCCACTTGCAGTTGTCGTGATATCACTTAAACAATGTTTGTAGATATTAAAAAACATTTAACCTGATCTCTCAAACAACAGGTTTCACTGTGAAGGATGGAAGATTTACACATGAACAACACCTCACAGGAGGAAAGCTTTGATTACAGCGACATCACCTACAACTATGATGAAAATATTATGTTTATCTTCACTGTGGTGACATACATAATGAAAATATTATGTTTATCTTCACTGTGGTGACATACATAATCGTTGGTGTCGGCCTTCCTTTGACTCTCGTGGCCATCTATGCTCTTTATTCTCAGGTATGTACATTATGACTGAAATGTCTTTATTTCTTTTATAATTATTCATTTCTTTGTGTCGTACAGTCTGTCTGTAAAGAATCTTGATCTGGGTTGTGGTCTAGTCGTCAGGTGCTGGGGTGAAGTGTTGTAATGACCTTTACATTTAGAGGAATCATTTCATATTTCAAATTGCTCCACATTGACTCTGCAGGTGGGGAGAGCTCAGTAGGTGCAGTTCAGTGATGGGATTTCTCTGAGATCACCAAGATCACAAACTAAAAAGTCGTGATCGTGTTTAAAAAATAGTTACTTTGGTCATAAATCAACTCAACCTGAGAAAAACTGGTAGACTGTTACTGGAAATATCACTTGCGTAGTTATTAACACATCAGGAAACAAACATGTTGACAGGAAACAAAAAGGAGATGAAGTGATGTAATAATGAGAGAGCAGCAGCTCAGAGCAGGTGGAGCTGGAGATGGTGTTGATAATAAAGTTCATACTGACGTTAATTCAGACAAACACACTTAAATGTCTGAACAGAACACAGAAAAGTTTAGCTGCAGCCTGTAGTGATTTTACACTTCATTGATGGTCAAGTTTAATGAACACAGAGCAAAACTCCCCGTCCACTATTTGTTCATATTACAGAAATCAAACATTGTGTTCATTAATAACAGACTAATTGTTTCATTTTTGTTTCTAATAATCTGGTTGTAGTCACATGTAAGTCCATATTTAATGTTTCTTTTCACCACCACTCTTCTAAATATGATTTGCATTATGTTTACGCCTCGCAGGTGAGAAATGGTCAAGTTGCTCCGATCTACGTCATCAACCTTCTCATCACCGACATCATTCAGTTCTGCTGCATGATCGCTTGGAACGCACCAGCTGAGGTTTTGAATTCTAAAATTGTAAACACCATTTACGACTTCAGTCTGATGGCCAGTGTTGGCTTCATGGTGTGTGTCGCCCTGGAAAGGTAACTATCTGTCTATCCAGTATGTGTGTAGCTTCTGTGTCTGATCATTATATTACTTTATAATTCTGAAGCTCCTCAAAGACTATGTGTCCATCTTGTATTACAGGTATTTGGTCGTCGCCTGGCCACTGTGGTACCGCTTCAGACGAACCATCAAGACCTCTGTGGTGGTCTGTGTCGTGGTCTGGGTCTTTCCTCTTGTCTTTGTCCTCATTTCATATTTCTCCTCTGTCTTTTGGGTCACTATAACTGTCTATGTTATCTTCTATCTCCTTCCCTTCCCACTGCTCATATTCTTCCTGGGTGGGACCCTCAAAGCTCTGTCTGCCAGCACTGTCCCCTCTGATGAAAAACGAAGAATTGTGGGAGTTTTGGTTCTGGTGCTGCTTATTTACACACTGCTGTTCATGCCCAGTGTCATCTGGTTACTGTCAGAGGAAGCAAAAAAGAACTTAACCTTTAAAATCCTGCCTCTCATCTTTCTCTGGTTGAGTCCTCTTGCAGACTTATTTCTGTACGTGTTCATGAGGAAAGGGATCATAGACAAGCTTTTGGCCTCTGTGTGTTGTTGCAGAATGGACAGCAATGATATCAGCAGATCATCAGGAAATGATGACAACATTCACACAGTCAGCTCTGTGTAGGCAGAGAAAGAGGGAGAGAGAGAAAGGAGAGAAAACAGAAGGAGAAATGTAGGCAAATAGAAAGAATAGAGACAAGACAGATACTGTCATCTACTGATACGATTTCCAATCAGACACCTAACTGTAGATAAAAGGAAGCATTGCTTTGACTCTGCTGTGGGAGAACTGGTTGCTGGGAAATGTTTTGGTCAACTTGTTCTGGTTCACTGTGAAGGCTTCAACACATGTAAATAAAATATGTTTCTTATTATTTTGTCAGCTGTAAGTTGATGTCTATCATTATTATCTTTATGTTTTGATGAACTGAGCTCATTATAGCCACCAAAATCTTTATTCTGACTGTTGTCTGTTTCTTTAACAGGGAGAGCATCTTAACAAGTCTTTAGGACTTTTTTCTTCTTTGGTCTCTCTTTAAATTTCATTTCTTGTTCAGTTTTTCTCAGTTATATCTAACGTACATCTATCCAAAACTGCTTTTGTTTTTGCTGCATATTATTTGTTCATCTTTATTTCATATTTTTGCTGTTTTAGTGGTTGGCATGTTAGTTTTTAGGATGTGACTCAGAGCATGTATTTGAACAGTTCTTGTGTGTTTTCAATAAACACTTTCTACTGATCTTGGTCTTTGGCTGTTGTTTGCACTTTGGGTCCTCTAAAACGTTCAACCTAACAACATGAACATGAAACTAAAAGTCAGACTTTGTAAACTAGAAAACTTCAGAAGTTACAGTGTACAAAATGACTGAATCAAACATTCAATAGAATATAAAGAACCTAATTCAGTATTGAGTAACTTCTTGAGAGTTTTGATGCTTATCGACGTGCAGCTTCCTGCACAGAAACATTTGGTTCATCAGCAACAATCTCTCACGATCTGTCAGAGGACGCTGGGTTGTGCAATTAAACTTTAATGTTTTTATTAAACCTTGATGATCTTTTAACCGGCTACAACTGAAGTCAATCTTTTTGCTTTTTCTCTTCTTTGATTCAAAGTTAATAAACATTTTTTAAAGGTGATGATTAAAAACAGAATCATTGAAAGTCTGTTGAACTTGTGTTGAATAGATTTCTTTTTAAAGTATCAGTTCAGCCTCATTGTAATAGATATCTACACATATTTGAACTTATCTTTTACTGTCTAGTTGCTTCTTTAATTCTGCGACACACAGAAAACCTCTGCCACTGTTTGCCTGACGTGTACAAACTGTGTCCTCAGAGACAGATCAGGCCTCAGATGTATTGCGCAATGTATCAGGTAAGAGTGACACTCTGTGCTTGTTGGACGTGGCAGGAAAACTTTTTATTAAAAACCTCAGTGAGTAAAAGTCTTCATCTTTTTGGAAATTTCAAGAAATGGAAAAATAATAGAAACATCATTCTTTTGCATTGGTAAATGTAATAATCTTTATTTACAACAGTTCTATTAGTTGGGTCTAGTAATAGAAAGGTATGTCATTCATGCAGAAGTTGGGCTGCAGGCTCTCGAAGGTGCAGTCAGACGTGTCCATGGCACAGCGGCCACAGTGGCAGCTCAAAGCCACAGGGTATGTGACGGTCGGGTCCACACCGGGCGGGCAGTCAGGAAGCTCAAATGTCTTGTAGTGTAAGTCCCGGTACGTGCACACATGCTGATAAACGTTGCTGAATGGTATCTTAATGACAGGGTCCTGTCAGGAGGGGAGCAGAAACAACACGGTGAATGTCACAGTGCTTTTAACCTACACATCATATGTAGAGTGGACGGGGGAACGCCAGTCTATGACTGTGAAACTCACTGGAACACTTAATCACTGATATGAGCCAATTAAACTCTCAAGTGGTGAAACTGGATCATATTTTATGGAGAAAATGTTTTCTGGTTTTCCCTCTGATGTCCTCCGGCTGCTCCGCCTCAACTCTCTGTGATTTACAGAGTTTATGACGGACAGTGAAGTAAACTGTAGCTGTTGTTAGCTCACTGTGAGCTCAGAGCACCGGGGGGTTGTGTTTATATTTGTACCACAGGCATTTTAGACCACCGGGAAGAAGAGGAGGTTTTTTTTTAGGCCCACAATACCTTGGTGATGCAGTGACCACTACAGATGGTTGTTTCCACAGGGTGACACTTGGAACAGCCCTCCTTCTCTAGAGACACTGTCTGGTTGATGAGCTGGCAGGGCGGCAGCTGGGAGGCCACTGGTGATGGAAGATGTCACATTTTTCAAATGCATCACACACTGTGACCCCTCTGTCATGATGGGAGTGAAGCTTCCTCTTTCTTTGTGATTACGTGTCAATTCTCTCGTACGTATTATGTACAAATACTAACAATCCAGACACTTTGTATTTTGTCAAAGTTTAGTTTCATGTTTTTCTTGCATGTTTGATCACTCCATGATCATAAAACAAACGCTCCTGTTCAATGATTAAAATAAAGATGCATCTAAAGGATCCAAAGGACAGAAAGTTCATCACTTTTAACTCTTGGTTACTGTCACGGAGGAGTGGGGAGTCCTTTTACAGGTAAGGACCCAAATGCAGCATTTACACAAGCCTAATGACAAAACAAAACAGTGAGGGATAAAACAAAGACACACAGGAGCAGAATACAAAAAAACAAAGGACACAAAAAAAAAGGAATAACCAAAAAGCATCTGGGAAAACCAGGCCAAAAGACACAAACAAAAGACTCAAAGAAACAGGCAACAAATCCAAAAGGGCAAAAGAAAAGAAAGAAAAGATACCGGCAACCATGAAAAGCAAGGGATTCGGACACACTGAGAAACAAGGCAGAAAACACACAGACACCAAAACACAAAAGGAAGGAAACACAGGAACTAAATGGACAAACACATGAAACAAATCAGGGGCAGGTGCAAGACGAGACAGACAGGGTGGAAAATAAAACAGGAAACACAGAAACAAACTCAAATCTGTTACAGGTACATCCACTCAGGGATGGGTGGAGGGACGGGAATGAATTAAAACATCCAAAAACCAAACTGACACATGAATTATGGACAAGTGGACAAGTAGGCTAAAGCTGTGGACACGAAAAGAAAAGGATAAATCTGTGTCATCATTTTGATAGGTGGCTTACTCGTCTTTGTTATGCAAAACTGACATTATCAAACATTATATGGAGATGGGAGTGAGTGCTAGTGATGTCAGAACATAACTTTACAATAAAAACATGCTGATTTTTGATAAATATTTCCTGTTAGGTGAAAATAAAATGTCTTATTTACCTGCAGGAGCCAGGGGCCAAACGAAAGATGAGGCTCCCAGAAACAAAGTCAACATCAAGGGGAACATCGCTGTGCTGACCCGTGTAGCCATCACCCTGCAGGAGATGAGGTGGGTTAGTGAGTCGATTAATCAAGAATCCAGTTAGTCGTTCTATTGATTTCCAGGGGTGCTGTTGTGGAGGAAGGTAGTTACTGCGTGTGATGTTGAAATGGGTGGAAAAGATTACTGTGAACTATTATATTCTGACCTCTGCTGTTCATTTAAGTATATGTTTCTGACTTTTATTCAAACAGATTTGTTCAGTTTAGTAAATCAACACGGAAAGGACGTAGATCTGAGTTTGCACACAGGCAACTTTAAAAATAGATGAATGAGATAAACTGAATAAATCAGCCTTACCTCTCTGGTGTCTGCAGGGAGTGTGCTAAGGCTGGCTGTCCTGCTCAGTCTTTATACAGCACAGAGGAGCCTGGTATCCAGGATGAAAGCTCACCGTGTTTTTGTTAAAAAGAGGAGCGTAGTAGAGTTTTGACCTTTATTTACCCGGGGGATTACTGTCCCTGCGTGTCACTTTTACATCCTGTACACTCATTTGAAGTGCCAGAGTGATAGAAGGTGCAGGGCCTGACTCAAGGACACTATGACAGTTTAACTTATATGTGAGCTGTGGTAGCCTACGACCTGATGCTACACTGACCTGTGATCAGGTGAATGGTGTCTCTGCCATTTGTGCATCTGTTCTGATTCTGGTGAAACTGGATCATATTTTATGGAGGAAATGTTTTCTGGTTTTCCCTCTGATGTCCTCCGGCTGCTCCGCCTCAACTCTCTGTGATTTACAGAGTTTATGATGGACAGTGAAGTAAACTGTAGCTGCTGTTAGCTGATGTTAGCACAGTTTGTAGGCTGGGCTCAGATTGTTGACAGGTTGGTTCCTGGGGGACTGAGCTGATGTCATGCCAGAACCAGAGCTGGGTAACATAACCAGGTTCGGCCTCTTTGGACATAATGGCAGAGGAAAAGAGACTGAAGAGGACGTTGACAGAGGAAGCTGAGAAGAGAAAAGGAGAGAGTGAGTGAGCAAGAAGAGAAGTAAACTAAATCAAAACTATAATATTATAAAAATCAGTTTTGTGAGTCACTACAAAAACAGGGCTGCTTATCCTACTTGATGCTGCGCAGTAAAATACTGGAAGGTTCGTATGTTGAACTGACAGTGCTGTTGACTAGGGAGCATGTATAACACATGAGAAGAACATGAACATACGCTTATGTGACTGGTTTTTATCTAATCTCCATTTTGAGGCACGGAAGGATGAAGGATGAAGAGTGTCAGGTAGTAATCTGCAGCTGCCGGTGATATAATCCTGTTTAATCAATGTGGGAGCACTGTGACACACAGACTTCCTCCTGACGTGGTTAAATGATGACTGATCCTGTCGTTGAAGGTTTTTTTTTTTTTAAAGGGTTCAGATGACACAGCATGATTCAGCTTTCCTGTTTCAGAAGCACAGCAGCATGTATTAACAAAATTCATTTTTTTTTGCCAATTTCAGATAATTTACAGTAGGC
The DNA here is from genome assembly GCF_000972845.2 of Larimichthys crocea. NCBI lineage: Eukaryota > Metazoa > Chordata > Actinopteri > Sciaenidae > Larimichthys > Larimichthys crocea. Next base: position 347,210 of record NW_020853172.1, read on the forward strand.
ATATTTTTATACTTTGGTGATATCATTTCTGGGTTTAAAGATTTCAGCTCATGTGGAGATATTATGAATATACACATATCAGTAAAGATGTAAATGTAAATATTTGAGTTCAGTAAGACTTTCAAGTTTCAGGTTTATTTGCATATGCAGGGGAACAATACAGTGAAATGTGTTGGACATATATATACACACACATATATATACACTATATTTATACTAAAATAAAATATGAAAATATGTATGAATGCTGTATACAGTGTTCAAGACAAGTTTTGCAGACAAAGTAAGGTGACAGGTGTTAAAAATCTCCAGCCTCGTTCAGCATAGCAACAGTTGAAATTGTTGCATCTATTGTTTGCATAAGTGTATTATTTGTTAAACTTTTCAAAGATCATTGTCTAATTAAAATTCATTTAAGTTTCATTTGTTTTCTATGATTTCATTGAGAGGCACCTGGCTGCAGACCTCCACTGTCACGCACCTCCACTGTCAGGCCCGGAAGTGATGACGTTTTTTGGGGGGTGGAGAGGACATTTTGAGAGGGTCATTTTCATTTTCAGATGAAAATGATTTTCAGATGCCTCACTGAGCACGTTGGTCCGTTGCTGCGTTACGTTAACGCGTCCACTATATTGGATGTGGCAGATCTGCCCGTAAACTAATAACAGGAAATGGACTGAACTTCATAAAGCGCCTTTCTACAAAGTTCTTTAAGTTAATGTCTCTTATACACCCATTCACACACACACTAATATATCTGGGAAACAAACAGGCACCAAAAACAACGTATGTAACTTTTAAAGTGATGATTCTAAATGTTTACTCCTTATGTAAGCACCAAACCAACGTATGTATTTTTCTAATGCTGAGTGTTTGCAGCTACTAATGTGTGTAACACTGTTACTGTGATGATAAATATTGAAATATTTATATTTAACATTTAATCTGTGTCTATAATAACCAGATCCCGAAATGTAGATGTGACATGAGGGTTTCTGAATAAAGAGCACTAATGTTTACATTTAATTGATTTTGATTAATGATTAATCATTGATGAACATATATATATACACACACACACACACACACACACACCACCACAAACTAATAGTAGATATAACACACACACACACAAACACACCACACACAACACACACACATAATAGATATGTATATATGTATATGTATGTATATATATATGTGTGTGTGTGTGTGTGTGTGTATGTGTGTGTGTGTGTATAAAATAATTAAATATATATATAATTTTATGTCATTGTTTACTAATTAATTCATTTGTGCGGAAAACGATTCATCCGGAAGTGCATTCACGAATTCACGATTTTATTTTGAAATGTATCCCTTGCATTTCCGGGTCTGGCAGTGGAGGTCTGCAGTTTTATTTTGTAATGTATCCCGTTCATTTCCGGGCATGACAGTGGAGGTCTACAGTTTTATTTTGAAATGTATCCCGTTCATTTCCGGGCCTGACAGTGGAGGTCTGCAGTTTTATTTTGAAAAGTATCCCGTTCATTTCCGAGCCTGACAGTGGAGGTCTGCAGTTTTATTTTGTAATGTATCCCGTTCATTTCCGGGCCTGACAGTGGAGGTCTGCAGCCAGCATCTCTTGTTTTATTTTGACATCTCGGCAAGTCTCGTTTGGCTGCTCTCGCGTGTGACTGACAGTAATAAAGGACTTTTATTTAATATTTCAGTGTTTCTTTTCTTGTGTTGTGTTTTTACGTGCAAATGATAATAAATCACTTGAATTGAATTGTGACAGTTTTGGGGGGCAACAGCATGTAATTACATGCAATAACCTATAAACCTAACCTGAAATAGAAATAACTAAAATAAAGTAGCTTAATAAAATAATACAAAACGACATAAACAACTGTTTACAATGGGGACATTATATAGTATTGGCATTTAGCGAACTCTATCCTCTGAGATTTTATATTTTTCTTAATGTAAATAAAGTTTAGACAAACATTTTAAATGTATGAAGGTCGCACAAAATCTCGACTAATATCGCGATACGTGTGTATCGGAACTATCGCCTCTTTTCCAGTCGGCGATGTGAAGCGGACGGACCAGTCGGCAGCTGCAGCGCATGCGTCAGAGGCAACATGGCGGCTGAGGTGGCAGCGGTCTGAGGATAAATTCATCACAAACGGTAAAAACTGAGAGAGACGCAGCGGCGCCATGGCGGGACACGAAGAGGAGAGCAAGAGCAAAGTAAGCGGCTCCGAGAAAGTTCGTTTCACACGGAGGTTTGTCGCGTTTCAGCCCGGGAAGGTCAGCAGAGACTCACGGGGGTGTTACGGTGAATGTCGCGACCGTCACAGGCTGTGCCTGCCAGCGACCGTTCAGTTAACGTGACGTTAAACACAACGTAACGGAACCTCAGATAGTTACTGTGTAACGTGTGAGGTGAAGTAACGTGTGAGATGAAGTAACGTGTAACGTGTGAGATGAAGTAACGTGTGAGATGAAGTAACGTGTAACGTGTGAGATGAAGTAACGTGTAACGTGTGAGATGAAGCCATGCAGGCCGTGATGAACTGAGGCTGTGTCAATGTCACGATTCAAGGATTTCTTATTGTTTCGTTCATGTAAAACTTCATTTATAGACACACACAGACACACAGACACACACACACACAGACACACACACACACAGACAGACACACACACACAGAGACAGAGAAATACACAGACAGAGACACACACACACAGAGACAGAGACACATGCACACAGACAGACAGAGACACACGCACACACACACACACAGACACACGCACACACACACACACAGACAGACAGAGACACGCACACAGACACACACACAGACAGAGACACGCACACAGACACACACACAGACAGAGACACACACACAGACAGAGACACGCACACAGACACACACACACACAGAGACAGAGACACACGCACACAGACACACAGACAGACAGAGGCACACAGACACACACACAGACACACACAGACAGAGACAGACACACACACACAGACAGAGACACACGCACACACAGACAGAGACACACGCACACACAGACAGAGACACACACACACACACACAGACAGAGACACATGCACACAGACAGACACACACACAGACAGAGACACACACACACAGACAGAGACACACGCACACACGCACACAGACAGACAGAGACACACGCACACAGACAGAGACAGACACAGACAGACACACACAGACAGACAGAGACACACACACACAGACGCACACAGACACACACAGACAGACAGAGACACACACACACAGACACACACAGACAGAGACAGACACACACACACACACAGACAGAGACACGCACACACACACACACACACAGACAGAGACACACGCACACACACACACAGACAGACAGACAGACAGACAGAGACACACAGACACACACACAGACAGAGACAGACACAGACAGACACACACAGACAGACAGAGACACACACACACAGACAGACAAACACACAGTCAGACACACACACAGAGACAGACACACACTTTATCGATCCTCAAAGTGAAACAGTTGCAGCAGCATTACAGGTAACTGCCCAGCACAGGGACACACAGGTGTACAGGTGTGAGTCAGTGACAGCAGTTTACATGGACTCAGCTCTGAGGAGGACGAACACATGCTTCATATAAAAACACACACATGGACTCCATCAGATCAGCTGTTGAACAGAGTGTGCTCTCATACAGAGGTCTGCTGTTTGAGCAGGAGGTCGTGTGGTGTCCACGATACTGAGAAGTTTGTGGAGCATCCTTTTTATTCCACAAGATTTCACTCGCAGCAACAGACTGATAAAACATCTAAAGGACCTGAGCCTCCTCAGAAAGTAGAGTCTGCTCTGGAGATAGAGACCTGGCTGGGGAACCGGAGGGTGGCCGGTAGCTGGAGAGGTGCCCGTTCACGCCCTGGTGACCTTGAGCAAGGCACCGAACCTCGCAGGGCGCTGCTTCACTCCACCATCCATCTCCACATTTGCATGTGAACCATGTGTACAGTGTCAAACTCATAAAAACACTGCATGAAAAGTCACGTCGGATAATAACGATGGGTCCATAATAATTCACAGTAGGTCTCCGCCTCCTGTCATCAGAGATAACGTGTCACATTTAAGGTCTTCTTCTGCCTTCAGGGTTTCCGGCTGCTGGGGATCCTGGATGTCCAGAACACTCCGTGTGCCAGAGACGCCATCCTGCATGGGGCTGGGGGCTCAGTAACCGCTGGCCTGTTACACTTTCTGGTCACCAGTGAGTCAGTCAGAACTGTGTGTGTGTGTGTGTGTGTGTGTGTGTGTGTGTGTGTGCTCATTTAGTTGTTAATCATCACATACATGATGTATTTTAGATTTTATAGTCGTTTATAATCGTGGACTGACTACAACAGGAAATCAGAGCGGGACAGTACCTCAGGGGAAGTAAAATGCTGATCGAATATTCCACAGTGACTCAGCTGTTTTATTCATACAGCACCAAATCACAGGAACATTATTAACATTTACCTTCCCATGGGCCCACCACCCATGGGAGGGGTCTCAGGGGGGGAGCGGTGCAAAGAGAGATGGGCGGCAGTCGGAGGCGGGGACCCTGGCGGTCCGACCCCCGGTTGCAGAAGCTGGCTCTGGGGGCGTGGAACGTCACCTCTCTGGCGGGGAAGGAGCCTGAGCTGGTGCACGAGGTTGAGAGGTACCGGCTAGATATAGTCGGGCTCGCCTCGACGCACAGCGTGGGTTCCGGAACCAGTTTCCTTGAGAGGGGCTGGAAGCTCTACCACTCTGGAGTTGCCCCCGGCGAGAGGCGCAGAGCGGGGGTGGGACTGCTTGTTTCCCCCCGGCTCGGCGCCTGTACGTTGGGGTTCACCCCGGTGGACGAGAGGGTAGCCTCCCTTCGCCTTCGGGTGGGGGGACGGGTCCTGACTGTCATCTGTGCTTATGCACCGAATGGCAGTTCAGAGTACCCACCCTTTTTGGAGTCTTTGGAGGGGGTGCTGGAGAGCGCTCCCTCTGGGGACTCCCTCGTCCTCCTGGGGGACTTCAATGCTCACGTGGGCGGCGACAGTGAGACCTGGAGGGGCGTGATTGGGAGGAACGGCCCCCCTGATCTGAACCCGAGTGGTGTTCTGTTATTGGACTTCTGTGCACGTCATGGATTGTCCATAACAAACACCATGTTCAAGCATAAGGGTGTCCATATGTGCACTTGGCACCAGGATGCCCTCGGCCGTAGTTCGATGATCGACTTTGTGGTCGTGTCGTCGGACTTGCGGCCACATGTTTTGGACACTCGGGTGAAGAGAGGGGCGGAGCTGTCAACTGATCACCACCTGGTGGTGAGTTGGCTCCGATGGTGGGGGAGGATGGCAGTCAGACCTGGCAGGCCCAAACGTTCTGTGCGGGTTTGTTGGGAACGTCTGGCTGAATCTCCTGTCAGAAAGAGTTTCAACTCCCACCTCCGGGAGAGCTTCGCTCATGTCCCGGGGGAGGCGGGGGACATTGAGTCCGAGTGGACCTTGTTCCGTTCCTCCATTGTCGAGGCGGCCGACCGGAGCTGTGGCCGTAAGGTGGTCGGTGCCTGTCGTGGCGGTGGCCCCCGAACCCGCTGGTGGACACCGGCGGTGAGGGATGCCGTCAAGCTGAAGAAGGAGGCCTACAGAACCTTTTTGGCCTGTGGGAGTCCTGAAGCAGCTGACGGGTATCGACATGCCAAGCGGAATGCGGCCTCGGCGGTTGCGGAGGCAAAAACTCGGGCGTGGGAGGAGTTCGGTGAGGCCATGGAGAGCGACTTTCGAACGGCTTCGAGGAGGTTCTGGACCACCATCCGGCGGCTCAGGCGGGGGAAGCAGTGCACTATCAACACTGTGTTCAGTGGGGACGGTGTGCTGCTGACCTCGACTGGGGACGTCTTGGGTCGGTGGAGGGAATACTTCGAAGACCTCCTCAATCCCACCAGCACGTCTTCCGTTGAGGAGGCAGAGTCTGGGGACCCCGTGGTGGTCTCGCCCATCTCTGGGGCTGAGGTCGCTGAGGTAGTCAAAAAACTCCTCGGTGGCAAGGCCCCGGGGGTGGATGAGGTCCGCCCGGAGTTCCTCAAGGCTCTGGATGTTGTGGGGCTGTCTTGGTTGACACGTCTCTGCAACATCGCGTGGACATCGGGGGCAGTGCCTCTGGACTGGCAGACCGGGGTGGTGGTTCCCCTCTTCAAAAAGGGGGACCGGAGGATGTGCTCCAACTATAGGGGGATCACACTCCTCAGCCTCCCCGGGAAGGTCTTTTCGGGGGTCCTGGAGAGGAGGGTCCGCAAGATTGTCGAACCTCGGATCCAGGAGGAGCAGTGTGGTTTTCGTCCTGGCCGTGGAACTGTGGACCAGCTCTATACCCTTAGCGCGGCCCTGGAGGGTGCATGGGAGTTCGCCCAACCAGTCTACATGTGTTTTGTGGACCTGGAGAAGGCGTTCGACCGTGTCCCTCGGGAGGTCCTGTGGGGGGTGCTCCGGGAGTATGGGGTTCCGGACCCATTGATACGGGCTATCCGGTCCCTTTACTCTCGGTGCCAGAGCTTGGTCCGCATTGCCGGCAGTAAGTCGGACCTGTTTCCCGTGGGAGTTGGACTCCGCCAGGGCTGCCCTTTGTCACCGGTTCTGTTCATAACTTTTATGGACAGGATTTCTAGGCGCAGCCAGGGCGTCGAGGGGCTGCGATTCGGTGGCCTTAGGATTGGGTCGCTGCTTTTTGCGGACGATCTAGTCTTGTTGGCTTCATCGGATCGTGACCTTCAGCTCTCTCTGGAGCGGTTTGCAGCCGAGTGTGAAGCGGCTGGGATGAGAATCAGCACCTCCAAATCCGAGGCCATGGTTCTCAGCCGGAAAAGGGTGGAGTGCAGTCTCCGGGTCGGGGATGAGATCCTGCCTCAAGTGGAGGAGTTCAAGTATCTCGGGGTCTTGTTCACGAGTGAGGGAAGGATGGAACGGGAGATCGACCGGCGGATCGGTGCGGCTTCTGCAGTGATGCGGACTCTGCACCGGTCCGTCGTGGTGAAGAAGGAGCTGAGCCGAAAGGCGAAGCTCTCGATTTACCAGTCGATCTACGTTCCTACCCTCACCTATGGTCACGAGCTTTGGGTAGTGACCGAAAGAATAAGATCGCGAATACAAGCGGCCGAAATGAGCTTCCTTCGCAGGGTGGCTGGGCTCTCCCTTAGAGATAGGGTGAGAAGCTCGGCCATCCGCGAGGAGCTCAGAGTAGAACCGCTGCTCCTCCGCATCGAGAGGAACCAGCTGAGGTGGCTCGGGCATCTCGTGAGGATGCCTCCTGGACGTCTCCCTGGTGAGATGTTCCGGGCACGTCCCTCCGGGAGGCGGCCCCGGGGAAGACCCAGGACACGCTGGAGGGACTATGTCTCTCGGCTGGCCTGGGAACGCCTTGGGGTCCCCCTGGGAGAGTTGGCAGAAGTGGCTGGGGAGAGGGAAGTCTGGGCTTCCCTGCTGAAGCTGCTGCCCCCGCGACCCGATCTCGGATAAGCGGAAGAAAACGGAAAAAAAAAAAATATTAACATTTACAGTGACTCAGCTGTTTTCCAGCATGAGCAAGGCAAAAACTTCCATTAATATATCAATAGAAATGTCTTTAATTGCAGTGTTAATGATGATAATAATATTTGTAGTGGGCATCAGGCAGGACCACAGACCCCGATCTAACTAACCGACCTTTAAACATGTAGAGAGCCTCCAGAACCAGAACCAGAAGTGGGAGCTGGTTCTGCAGCTTAATGTTTATCTAACTCTACTCAATTATGCAAAAATCAGTGACAGGAAAACCCACACCGGGGCTGGGCGATACATCAATGTTTTAATCAATAGATATATTTTCACACGCGGTATTGCATGAGACCATGTTGTTTATATCGATACAGTTTATTTTTGTGTTAAAATGACTCTACATTTCTTCCCTTGAGCCTCCAGTTTGCTTTTATTCCTCCTCTCCCTCGGTCCAGGTCTCCCGCAGCTTGTTCAAGTTCAAGTCAACTTTATTGTCGGTGTATTGAAATTCCGTTTCCCTCTTATCCCGTGCAAACAGCATAAACATGACATAAAAAAATATAAAATAAAATATACAAACGTCGTCACGTCAGAGTCTCTCAGTAACTCAGAAAAAGTTGCTAGATTTGTCGCTTAGTCACTTTTTGGGGAAAAAAAACAAATGTGTGTCAGCTGTTGCAGTGCATCGTGGGATTTGTAGTATGAGTGGTGTGTGTGCGATTTACCGGCGTGCCATTATTAATAGACGTATGAAATTATCCGGCCACGGAATAAATATCGATATATATCGAGTAACGTCATTCAGCTAAAAAATATCTATGACTTTTTGTCCATATCGCCCAGCCCTAAAACACACACACACACACACACACACACACACACACACACACTGTTAACAGCTAACCCAAACTCCTTTTCAAGAGTTTCACCAGTCGCTCATTTTCCTGGCAGTAACAGGTAAAGGTTGTTTCACGTCCTTCTGTCTGCAGGTCGGGTGAGGAGATCTTATCACGTGGGATTTGCAGGTTTTATGCTCACCACACTCGGTTCCTGGTAGGTCTTTATGTTGACACACACTCCATCCTTTCCTTGTCAATCCTTCACCTACTCAGACACTTTTTGGAATGCCTGCCAAATGTTCCCTGAACTTTAATCTCATGTTAATAATCGGCTCGCTGCCTGCAGACTTTACTGCCTGCAGACTTTACTGCAGTTTCCTCTCTAGTCACTCCTGTTTGCCGCGTGTCCCTCTCCAGGTTTTACTGCAGATTGAACAACGCTAAGCTTCGCGTGCAACAGCGAATGATCCAGGACGGCATCAAGAACAAGATCGTGTATGAAGGGACCGATATAGACCCCGCAAGGAAACATGGAGCACAAACACCTCCAGGACCCTCGTGAGCCCCCAAGCCAACCCCCCTGTAAAGGTTGGGAGGAGAAGAGAGGACGCTGTCAGGGTCCTACAAAGACTCTATCCATTTATTTGTTCCTTTTTTTTTAAAGATGGACATAAACTGCATACAAACGACGGGAGAAATTGAAATACCAACATTTTGTTTTTGTTTGTTTGTCCAGACTTCCAAATATCGACCTCTCGACTGAAAATTGTACTCACTGAATCTTAAATCATGTTTAAATTAAATATTTTCCACCCCACTGTCCGCCAGATGAAATCTTACTCGCCGAAACAAATGACGTGCTGTAATTTCAGTGACTTCTTTCTCTTTTCTGCACGCCAACCAGCCACTAAAGAGTCTGAGTCAATCCACACAGAAAGGGGTCGACACGCAGTGAGACAGACAGAGACAAACACATAGACAGACAGACACACACACACACATTGGTGATACACCAAGATGACCAGTTTTCTGTTGTTTAATTCATCTCAGGCCCTGAATGTTTCATTCGGTATTTAAAAGACGGATTGTGATGAAAATAAATCGTGTATCTGATGTGACAACCGTGTGCAGTCTGAGATGTTTGAATCTAGACATCCTCACTCCCCAACAAACATTAATTTAGTCTGTAATTAATCAATTTAAAGGTCCAGTGTGTCAGATTTAGCACGTTGTATTTGCAGAATATGTCACAAAGGACAGAGGAGAGCAGTGAAAATGTGTTTTCAGTGTTACCCACTAAGGAAAGTCCAAGACGCTGAATTCCTATGAGCTGCATGTTGGAAATCAAAGGTAATCTGACAGCCCCTGAAGAAGATTATGTCCTTGTTTTTACACAATCCTCTGTCTGAACGCTATATTTTTTCATTTTTAACAATCAAACATACTTAACAAGCTTCTTTTTTAACCGATTCCGTGTTTTCTTCTCATTGTTCTTTGAGCTCTTTAGCAGAGAGTGACCGGCTCTGGAAATATAATCTGCTGTTTATCTGTTTGTCTTCACTGTGACCGTATCCTGCCACTTTTATTTCGCTATAGAGCTTAAAAGAATCATCTAAACTTTTGTCATCATAATCGGGAACCAGTGCTTTTTTCAACAGTGCTGTGGATTTACCTTTTTGACCCCCGTGTAACAAGTTGGTTGCAGTGTTAACCAGTTTTTGGTGCACTGTTGTAAGACCAGATGACCAGCAGGTGTCACTACATCCAACCTCTGACTGTTCCACTGCATGTTTGTGTAGTTTGACATCATGCAAATGACATTAAAATCTAAGTTCAGTCCGGTAATCTAATGGAGATGTCATTTTCAAGGCAGACCTGAGAACAAAAGGACTACACATAAACCCCCCCCCTCCACCTTTACAAGCATTTTTGTCACACAAAGTGAAATTCTGCACACTCGTCTTTATTTAGCTCACATTCAGAGAACAAATACAAGAGCAGATCTCCAGGAGGAGAGAAACTTTTACAGGTTTTACTTTTGTGTATTGTCACACAAAACTTTCTTTGGCAGTGTGGTGAATCCAGTCCCAACAATAGTCAGACTTAAAGGCCCAGTGTGTCAGATTCAGGGTGCTTTATTTACAGAATACGATAATCATGACTGTTTTCATTAGTGTATAATCATGTAAAATAGGAATCTTTATAGTTTTGTTACCATAACCCTTTTATATCTACAGATGCTGTGATGTTTCTACAGTAGTCCAGAAGGGACAAACTAAACACTGGATCTAGATAGGGCATTTACGCCTTTCACACACTGGTCACCGTAGTTTCTCCTTCATGCCAGGAAGGAGAGGGTGATGCAAGGGGGCTGCAATCAGCAGGTTCAGCATTGAAGCCACTAAATCCTACACATTGGTCCTTTAAGAATTTGTGCATTTAGCAGCTGTAATGTCACATTTTTCTTGTGTGCGAAATGAAGAATGTTTCAAAGCTCATGAAGGACATTTGACCTTGACCTTGTGGGAAACACGAGGCCTTTACTGGGATAATAATAATAATAAAAAAATAATTTCAAGGTCAAGGGGGTAACTTCAACCTCATCAACCACAGGAAGCAGCCGGAGCAGCGTCCTTTTGACAGAGCTGCTTGTGTAGTCTTATTATAGAAGACCTTTATCACAGTCTGTGTTACTTCGTCCTGTGGGACGATTGTTCCACCAGAGCTGCTGGCACACTGACAGGAGTCAGGAGCGAGATGTCACCTCACGTAATACCACACTGATATATTGTTACTTGACTTAGATCAAGGCAGACATCAGGGGACAGTCTGGACATCTGTCACGGCTCCGGCATGCCGCACACGTGCTGTGTTATCTAACAGCGGGCGGTCACGTGTGTGTGTGTGTATGTCATCATAAGCTCGTAGTCAGGTTTGGTTGTGTGTACATGTAAACATGAAAAGGCTCCAAGTTTGCATACATATTCATCCGTGTTATAGGTCTGTCCTCACAAAATGAAGTGCCTTCATTATTTCCCACTTCAGTATTAACACTTTAACTGTTTAATTATGCAAGCAAAATAGAAAAGAATGGGTACCTTTTTAATGGATATCTTTGGAAATGAGGTCTCTAAAATATTGGAAATCCTTTTTTTGGCTCATCTTTTCAGCCAAAATCAATATTTTATTCATTATCTCCAGTGTAGGGATTCTAGAGAGACAAACTTATCGGGGGTTACAGTAAGCCCACATCAAAATTTCAACGTTATACAGCTGCGCAGCTCTGCATCAAGAAGACCTGACTTCAACCAAAGGATTCCCTGCAATGACTTCCTGTAAAATATTGCTTTGTGTATAAAAAAAGAAGCTCTGACAAGGCCTCGATCTCCACGGAGAAGAAGGTAATCAGTGAACAGCAGCACAGTTACGGTTAACCTGCACCTAAAAGATGTGAAGCGACTGGTGAGGTCGAGCGGGGTTCGCCCTAAACGTTCGTGATTGTCTTACAATCAGTGGATGCTGCTTGGAGGTGTCACTGCTGCAAAAAAAAATTGCAGGAAAAAAAAAAAAATGCAGAGCTCTTCAATTCATGCTCTATAAAAGTATACAAAAATTCAAAATATACTGTACCGATAAAAGTAAGTCATTACACATTGCATACATTTGCCAATAAACCAGTCCATACAGATGAAAATTGTATAAAAATGTATTTGAAATCATATTTCTTGATTAAAATGTTGACTCTAACATAGGTTCACACGCTTCATTGTTTTCGTTTTGTTCTTTTAACTTCTCGTCCCTAATATTGGATTTGGCGCCACCTTGTGTTTGTATCGAATGCTGAGCTTTTAAATCAAAAATGTCCCATTTCTCAGGAATCAGACCTCTGCTGAAGACAACAGACGCCAGGTAGGAGAACAACAGGATGGACACAACAGCAGACAGCATGCAGATGGTCCTGATTGGCGAGTGCTGGATGTAAACGCCGTTTACCAGAGTGCATCCTGGGAATCGGAGAACAGGCGGTATCCCGAGCAGCGGCTCCCCGCACAGCACCCGCAACAGCATGCCCGTGATGCAGCCCAGAACGGCCCCGTAACCATTGGAGATGTCGAAGAAGAGGACGCAGACGAGCTGCGGCAGCATGAGCGTGTAGGTGAGGTCAGAGCGAAGCAACCAGATCATCAGGACGCTGTTGTCCATGAAGGTGAGGGACGTCCCGGCCAGGCCCACCACCACCACTGAGCCCCGGATCACCCACTGGATCTCCTGCTCCGACGCCTGGAGGGAGGGAAACAAATATTAAAGTCCGTGCTCTTCAATCAGTTTCACACATTGTCAGATCTGTGTCAATCACCTGTGGCCTCAGGATGTTCTTGTAGATGTTTGCGGTAAAGATGGAGGCTGCAGACAGTAACGCTGAGTCAGTGGATGACATCACAGCGGCCGCCACTGCCCCAATACCGATGATGGAGATGTAGGTCGGGGTAAGGTGCTGCAGGACAAGGGGCAGGATGAGCCCTGCCTCCCCACGTTCGAATGGAGACGGAGAACCATAAGAAGTCAAGTTCCAGTCTGAGGAACAAAGAATAAAATAGATAAATAATATTCCAAGGTAAATGTTTTTATAATTTCCTTAAAGTAACATTTAATAACTTTTCTCTCATAAACATTTTAAATCCTGCTGATGCTACACTGACGTGTAATCAGGTGTCACTCTTCTCCCCATACGTCTGTTTCTGCTTTATGTAACGTTGTGCTCCGGGTACGATGTAATGTGATGTAACGCTTCACGGCACTAAGTCACACAGCACCAACTATTTCACTGGTTCTGGTGAAACTGGATCATATTTTATGGAGGAAATGTTTTCTGGTTTTCCCTCTGATGTCCTCCGGCTGCTCCGCCTCAACTCTCTGTGATTTACAGAGTTTATGACGGACAGTGAAGTAAACTGTAGCTGCTGTTAGCTCAGTTTGTTAGCCGGGCTGTAAGCTCAGAGCACCGGGGGGGGGGAGTGTTAGCGTTTGTACCACAGGTGTTTTGTTTTTCAGTCACTGGTGAATGCTGATGTGGAGCCGAGCCGGTGTTGTGCCAGAACCAGAGCTGGACAAGCAGGCACATGTAACCAGGCACAATAGCCACTATGGACGTAATGACAGAGGAGAAGAGACAGAAGAGGACGTTGACGGAGGAAACTAAGGAGAGAAAAGGAGAGAGTGAGCACCGGACAAGAGTAAATGTGGGACTGACTTTTAGTGGTTGGTGAGAGCTTGGTGAAATAAAAGGCTGAAAGACAGACGCCGAGCTGGGCTGACTGCTGCTGGACTAGTCGGTGATATCAGCTGCTGCTGGGGACCTGGTTGATGTTTGGCTGTCGACTGACCCTAACCCTGTCCATATACACAGTGGGTTTACACTCTGTATTCTCCGTGCTGCTTTGAGCCACGAAGAAGAAGATACATTTGGAAAAGATTAAGTGTAAAATCTTTGGGATAAAGTGAGTGAACAGATAAAGCTCAGTTTTCATACTTTGACAGACTCAAACTACTAAAATGAAACAAACGAACATCTTTGCATCTGCAGACATTTCTCGGTCAATGTGGAGGAGAAACATGAGATTAAAGTGCCGTTTTATTCTCTGTTACCATACTTGTTGATGCAGCCACTGCACCGAGGAGTATGGGAGGGATGCCTAACGTGGGAACGATGAACGCAGCGGCGAAGCAGGTGATCTTGGCTGTAGCTGAGGAGGCGGCTGACAGCGTCCGCTGGTGGAAGTTCTGAAGACCCAAGTTTCCCAAACCCTTGGAAAGATGGAGCAGAAACAAAAAGGAGAGCTAGATTAGAACGTATTGTATCATAACAGCATCTATCTATCTATCTATCTATCTATCTATCTATCCTTTACCTTGCCCTGCAAGCCAAACATTAATAAAGGGAAGTGCCCTCAAGACATGATATAAATAGGAACACACACGCATCGGATGATTTAAAACATCTGAATAGCAGCGTAATCCTAATTTTTTATAACAAGTGGACATGTGATCATTTCCAGCTTCATATTCTTTGTCTCCACTCGAGCAGCTTTGCATGATTCAGCTTTCAAACATGCTGATTCGTCTCATACCAGCCGATCACTCACTTCTGCTTCCTGTCTTTGTCCTTCACAACAAATCAGCTGCAGTAACTCAGCTTAGACAGCAGAGGAAAAACGATGGACGACGCCGGAGTGTTTAAATTTTCTGACTTTATTCACTGATTTTGGTGAAACTGGATCATTCTTCATAGACAATATTTTCTGATCTTCCCTCAGGCTCTTTCAATTATAGTAGATAGTTTGTACGCTTTATCTACTACGTTGTTAACCTTTAACTACATTGTACATATGTATTGTATTTTGCAATGCTCTGTGTGTCTTCCTTTAAAAAAAAATGATGACAGTTTAAAACTTGTCTTGTGTAATTTCCTGTAGAAAAACCGACCACAGCCTCTGACTCAGATATCTAATGGTCTGATTCATGAAGTGAAAGTGAAGATAGACATTCATTAGATTTGGATCTGAACTAACAGCCTTCCACTACGACACAGGCTTCTCAAAGTGCAATGTTTTATTAATGTGCATTGTCCCTGTTAAATTAACCAACAAGTAAAAGACGGACTGAGCCAGTGAAAGAAGTCCCCTTTAAAAAGGTTTTCATCAGGCACCCTTTGCAACAGACAAAATATTTCTTGATGTGAATGACCAGAAGAGTGTTTGAGGATTCTGGAAACAACAAAAAATATGTAATATGTAAGTAAATTCAGTTTTAGGAAAATGAATGTTTTGTTTGGCAAAACGCCGTGACCTCAATGTGCTAAAACATGAGAGGCACCAGCTGCAGCTCGAGCTGCTCAGACTCTCCACCCTCTCGAAGCACTAACTCAGCAGCAACTCCTCACGGAGTTAGCGACCGCAACAAGTGCAGCGATTCACATTTCTGCAGGTGCTGTGCTGCAAACATGAATCCTAAAAAAGGAAGAAGGAGGAAGACATTCCTGAACAAGTGTCACCTTAAACCACGCAATGAAAGTCTTACCAGAAGTAGAAAGTTATCGATCCACCTCCAGGCTCTGTCCGCCCCAAGAGTGCCGACCCACGGAGGCTGTAATGTGTAGTTGTACGCTGTCTCGGTGATGTCCATCACAGCAGGGCTCATCATGGAGAAGGGGACGCACAGCCACTAAGGAAAAGCAATGACCTTCAGCACACTGCAGTACAGTAACAACCCGCCCTTCAGACTGGCAGCAAAAGAAAAATTTGGGGTAAGGGTCACAAAGGATGCTGGAAGCTGTGGACAGAGCTTCTTTGTTGAACCTGCATTCTCTCTAATGGCCGACCAGCTGCCACACAGTCATGGTTATAAGCCTACTTCTCACTTGATGCACTACCACAGCAAACAGTTTCTGCATGAGTTTATGGTCTTAATTGATGTTCATTTGGTAAATTATGGACCTATTTAGAGTAAAAAAGATGATGAAGCAGGGAATGTTTTAAGGCGTGGTGACTTTGTGTCATTCTCAGCGAGTTCATCCAGCTCAACGCACCGGTGCTCACGAAACTGAGATCAAGCTGTAACACTAGCTGATGCTGAATATGGATCCAGATTCTGTTACTGCACTGACTATCTGTGACCACGCAGCACCACAGTAAAAGATCCGGTTTGCAGTATGTCACCTACAGCTCTACGCTCTCATCCAAATACGGTCACTTCTGGCTCCGTCAATGCCAAACACTCGCGTGTAAGACGACACAACAACAAGTGGTACTCATTCAGTTTTAAAATCAGCATATTCATTTTATTTTTCACTCAGTTCTCCAAAATAAATAGATTTAAAAACAGTGTGTAGGATTTAGTGGCATCCAACAGTGTTGCTGCTGATTGCAACCCTCTCGCCTCACCTTACAAAACCACAATAGTCCACCATCTAGAGCCAGTGTTTGGTTTGTCCGTTCTGGGTTTAACATGCATGTTATATTCTGTTTCTGCCATATGGTTTCAATCGTACACACTGGACCTTTAAGATTCCCCCTTTTTTCCCAGTATTAGCACACAGACCAGTGCACCTGACTGGCTTTGGTTTGGACTGAACAGTGCTAACCACTTATCCACCGGTGCACCATCTAAGACTTTTTCTGGATGCCTAAAGATGGCAGCATCAAGATAAGAGTGTTTACAGTAGATCGTGGTTAACAGCATGACGTGTAAACATTTAAATGAAACGGCTAAAACGACATTTACACAAACCTTGAACAAGAAAGCGACACCTGATGTGTGAAAGGATGTGTTTAACTGTGTGTAAATTCAACTTTTCCTATGTAAAGTAAAGAAATGGGTCATTTGGAGCTTTAAGAGTAGGCGGGCAATTAACCTAACCTGAAACAGCTTGCATGGCTCAGGTTCAAAATTCAACTAGGACAGGGAAGGTGGATGCTGAACAGGAGCCAGCAGAGACACTGCACCGCTCCAGACTCTGTGCTGAACAGCCTGCTGAACTATCCCAGCAATGGTTCCCTTTTAATCCATGACTTCTAGGCCCGACCAGGGAATACTAATTTAAAAAGCAGCAAAGCGCAATAACTCACCAAGCTGATGAAAATGAGGACGAGCTGTATGATGTCTGTGTAGGCCACAGAGTAGAGACCCCCCAGCAGGGTGTAGGTGATGGCCACAGCAGCAGAAATCCAGATGCTCACAGTGTAGGACAAATCCAGGATCACACTCATGGTTACACCTGTTAAATGAATACATGATTTATTCATTTAAATATTTCAGGCATAAACCCTGATGCTGACCTTCCGCATCCATGTTATGAAGTCCAGCATGGACCACAGTATGGACTGTGGACTGGTCGCACTCTCTGTGTGTGGTTGTACTTCAGGCCTTATATGTGTAAAACCTGTGTGTGTTCATCGTCATATGAACTGACGTGAACAGTGTTGTGGAGAAGTTGCTGAAGTCAAAAGGTCAAAGGTCAGGAGGAAAGAAGAAAGTGTTCAGGAGCCTCTGATGTCTGATGCTGTATTATTTATTGACACTTGGCCAAGGAGAATTAGAGACACTCTCAAAGTTCATCAGAAGTGCCTCACATTCTGCCCAACTCATCCTGGTGGATCGACTTTAAACCCAAAGATGACACCACAAATACTACACGCCCAGAATTAGTCACAGAGAATCTCTTTACCCAATGGAGGTGTTATTGTCAGCATATTATAGTCTGGAGACACAGATGTCTGTTTACGCAGATTGGAACGTCAACAACAAGCTTTCTATTATGTCTAGGAAGGCAGCAACATGTCTCTTTGACCCTGACCACCACAGTGTTGAGACAGGCTGGCACCCAGTCAAAGACAAACAACTAATACTGCCGAGGACCTCAAGGCCCACACGTGACCATGTTTAACCTAAGGATAGAAAATTCCATAACAAACAGCGCTGACACCATTATTTCTTGGAGCGAGTGTAGTCCACTCCAAAGGGGTGAAAATGGTCGAGCCGCTTTGTCTTCGGTTCAGCTCCGGAGCCAAAAGTAAAGAAACCCATGAATCAAAAAACTTGCTCTCTACTTTGAACAGCTGGACGCAAGTGCAGCTCGGATGGGCGAGGCAGCTTTTGACTAAATCAAATTCTAACCCTAACCAAATCCTTATTTGAATCCTTGTTTGCCAAGGGAAGTTTTGCCTAGAACTTCTATTCTTTGTTTGCAGTTGCATTATTAAATCACGCACATTCGCACACCTAAGTCTTCTTAAATGGCTCCTATCAATTCTCCTGATAACATACGCACACAGACGACTTGGTTTCTTGTCTCATGAACTTGTGAATATTTAGCCGCGTGACTTCCTGTTCAGGCGTGATTAAGCCGCCATCAGCATAATAGAAAGAGAAGTGAGAACAGCAGAAACAGACATAAATGACCACTAAAGATCAGCTGATCGTATGTTTACAGTTAAGCCTCGTGTGGAATATACCCCGAAATATTCATATTCAATGTTTAGTCTTAGTTTGCGTCATTATATTATCACATATCAGTATTGGTTGTGAAAAACAAAAACAAAAAACATTTAATATACTGTAGCATGTAACTTGAGAAGTCTACAGAAATAAAAGGTGTGATCCTCTGAGTAAAGGGATCAGGTTTTGAATCAAAGCCCTGAGACACACTGAGAGCTCGTGGAACGTCCTGAATCATGCCGCCACAAAGGCCGATGGAAATCCCCCTCTGAGGGCGAGGCACACATTGTAGTGAATGTCAGTAGCTGAGTCTGTACGGATTTGAGGAACTAGAGGGTGGCTGGTTTAAGTCGAGCTCAGACCACAGTATGGAGTGAGGATGAGTAGCTTTAGAGGCGCCCTTAAGCAAGGTACTTAACCCTGGGTCCGGCTACAGGGCTACCCATCTGTCCAGATTTGCATGTCTATAAGCCCTGCCTGTGTGTGTGTGTGTGTGTGTGTGTGTGTGTGTGTGTGTGTGTGTTTGTAATTCAAGCCTATATCAAGCTGTGCAAACAATGGCAATCAGGAAATCCACATATGGAGACACATACAGAGTGGGCGTAGGGGGGGCGATGAAAGTGAGTGATCCGCTTTGTCGTCATTTTGGCTCCAGAGCCAACTCCAGTTTATTTCTTGTGAAAGAATAAACTCTACTGCCTAAAACGTGAATGTTTTAAAATCTTGTTGACATTTTCAGCTCTTTACTTTCTCCGTGGTTACGGGTCCAGATCTACGACGTCTTATCTCACCAACTGAGGCAGACGTTGATATTTTAACAAATTCATACATAAACAGACCTAAAATTGTACTGGAATTTCCTGATACTTATCTGACAACATATATATATTTATGTAGCGCCAAATCATAACAGAAGTTATCGCATGACACTTTCCACTCTACAATAATCTTTACAGAGACCTAAGAAATATATCTACAATAAGCAAACACCAGAAGTTGTACAGAAGTTGCTTGAACCGGAAATTCATCTTCTCAAAAGTTTTAGGCAACAAAAGGTTCATTTCTCTCAAGATAAATCATCCACAGCTGATTATTGAACAAGTGTGTGTTCTGTACTGGTCCCAGTTAAACTCTACACTCTTTTTTTCTTTTCTCACCGGAGGGCAAAACCATTAATTGCCCTGCCCTTGCCTTCATCGGAATATTTCACTTCATTAAAGCGGCCTTTTATTGGGACCAGTCCAAGTGCCACTTGTTAAGTAATCAGTTGTTCAATCAGCTTCTTGATATGCCACACCTGCCAGGTGGAGGAATTATTTGGATAAAGGAGGAGTGCTCGCTAACCTAACAAACTTTAAGAGAAACCTTTTGAAAATAAGTCTTTGATCTTTGACTTCAGTTGCGATTTATATTTTTGTTGAGGGTAGAAATCAGTTGCATTTTCTCCACCTCAGTATTTCAATGCAGTTTATCTCCAACCAACCACTCTTGTTCCCTTGATAGAGTTATTTCAGACATGAGTGTACAATCAGACAAAGGCTTGTGTTTCACTCAACACCTTCGCAAAGAGCTGCGATCAACAACCGCTCCGCTGCCAAGGTCAACATACGAAGTATCAAATGCATCGCGCCAACACAAAGAAAAATTCTTACCTAATCCTATGAGTGTTCCAGTCACCCACATAATCTCTGATATGAGTGAAGCCAGCGAAAGAGCGGCCGTCGGCACTTTTCCATATTTGATCTGGAAAGGATCCATCATGGTCACGTATTTATTGTTTCTCATGGGCTCGGCGAAGAACAAGCCACCTTAGAAAAGAGAGAAAGATGAAGAGGAAGAGGAAGAAAATGTGAATTTCTAGTTTTAAATATTTCCACTTTTCCCCTTCAACTTCTCTTTCGGTAGCTTCAAAGTGAAAATATTTAAAAGGATCCTCAGTAAATGTGATATGTCACTCTGCTGTTACCCTTCATGCAAATTTATAGAGCACAAACAGAAAACTCTTTAATATAACTTATATATTACTAAATTAAACATGCAGTGATGTTTCTACTGTACTCAGTGATTTACTGTTTCTCATGATCAACATTAAGTTTACAAAAGTGTAGTTCAGATTTTACAGGTAAAATACAAAAGATACAGTCCAATAATGCCCCATATGGGGTTTGCACAAGGTCGGGCATACGTCTTGAAGTCACTAATCTAAAAATGGGCAGAGCCATGTAGCATGGGTGGAGCCGGGGCGGGCTGAAGGAAGCCTGGTTGCTCGAACGAGCTACGCTGTAGCAGCACCTGTCAATCAAAGCGCGTCCACGCTCTTAATCCTGGATAACTTTAATCCTTAATATAATCTGAACAGGTTGAGTATATAAATTCACCCTCAGTAGACCGAGCACAGCTGAGCCCGGTACAGAGGATAAACCATCTTTGTCACTGCCTACTGGAATGACCCATTTAACATAAAAATGACCCATATCAGTGTTTCGTGATCCGCCACCTCTATATTTAAGGGTAGCTCAAATGTAAACAACTAAAACTACTCAGCTGAGGTTGGGGAAAGATTGTAGGCATGATTAAAAGGAACCGCTGTTGGTAGGAGATGGGAGTCACATGCAACCATCCACCCTGACCGGATGAGGTTTTGCGGTGCTACAACAGGGTCACGCCACTCCTGCCCATGTCTGTTTATTTATTCCCCTGGACTTGCCTTTCTTGCCCAGCGTCGCTCGGCTGCTCTCAGCTCTGATGTGCATGAGTACTGCTTATGTTGTTATGTCTTTGCCACGAGCATCCTTATTTTAGACGTGTGGGTCATTTATTTTTAAATATAATTATATATTTTTCTCAGAGCCGCAGTCATTATTTTAACTTTTTACTGTTTCCTCTTCCTGTCTCATTTGAGACTCTTGGAGACTTGCAATAAACAACGTTGAGACAACAGTATTTACCGCACTATTTTACAGTCTTTTACAGACTTACTTCTTTTGAGAGAGGACTTCAGTCACACGACCAGACGGAAAGTTGTTTTAATTATTTAACTGATGCCCAGCCTGAGCTCACATGTTTTTTGTCCAGCTAGTGATGAGGATCTTAAAATAACAAGTTTTCTGTCTATTTTTATCCATCCGTTGTGACGTGTAATGAGCCCTGCACCCTCCAGGGAGGCCGCTAGGATTCAGTACACTTTTTTCTTTGCCCTAAAGTCCCATCAGGTGATAGTTTTACCTCATGGGCTCTGTGGCCATTCCTCTTACCAGTGTTGTAGTCAAGACTACCTTAACTGAGATCAAGTACTGACCAAGACCAGAGTGTATCATCTGAGACAACACCAAGACGTCAAGACCAAGACCAGACATTAAGAAGCCTGCTAATGTGTTTGTCTCCTTCTTCTGCTCCATCTCCATCGTTCACTTTCTTTGAATGCATCAAACGGAAACCTGTTTGTATTTTATTTTATCAAAGTTAGAACGCTGCAGTTCCTCAAACGTCCACTTGAGGCTGGCTCCAGAAGTGAGTCAGTCTCCATAAGTCCCCATGTTTCACAGCAGAAATAAACATGTTTACAGCCTGGTACAAAAAACAGTTTTGGTCTCTGTAGCTAATTTCCCCGTTCATGACAACTGTACTGAGGGTGAATTTATATACAACTCACCTGTTCACATTATATTAAGGCTTAAAGTTATGCAGGATTAAGAGCGTGGATGCTCAGGGGGGTTTGTTGGAGCACCGAGGCTTCATTCAGCCTCCACCTTTTTATCCATTTTTAGATAAGCTGGGAGGTGACGGAGGCCGAGCTGCCAAGATCCGGAGCCACCACGCTGAGCTTCACAAACCTTCGACCTTGTCTCGGTTTCAGAGACAACGTCAGTGTATGCGACTGTATAACAGGAAACGCAGTCGCATGCAGTGAAGTTGTCTCTGAGACCGAGACGAGGACGAGTAAGAGCGCAGTTGAAATCAAGTCCCAGTGTTACAACACTTCCTGTTACAACGAAATCTCACCAATGATGAAACACATGGTTGCTGCAATCGGCATTACAGCCCAGATGAGTCCCATGGAGGGGTTATACACTGCCTCAGCTGTGCCCACGATGAATCCACCTCCAACCCATGTGGCTGTATCACACACACACACACACACACACACACACACACAGATTCAAATACAAGCAGAGGAAGGAATCAAGAAGGTTAGCAGCTGCTTGTGCCAACCTCGCACATGCAACCTGATAACAGGAAACAGACCGTCTGCCTGTAACTTTATTAAATTTAAATAAGAATCTCCTGTAAATTTAATGACCCGGCACTTTAAGACATGCACGTCCATTGTTCTGAAATATGAAAGAAGGTCACAGTCACGTGAAATCAGACATCACGCATATTTCTAAACCTCTGTGGGGTCATTAAAGTTTCATTTGATCTTTTTTTTTTTTTTTTTTCCATGTAAGAAAATAAGATAAAAATGATTTTATGATTTTGAATACTGGCCTATTTAAAAACGCACATTTCGATCATTTCTAGGAGGCATTCAATTCTAATTTGGCACGTTAGTTGTCGCTGTTGAAACCGCGTCACATGAATATGCACATTTTATTATTCGATTATTATTATTATTATTATTATTATAACGAATAGGAGATTTTAAGACTCAACAGGAGAGATCGATCTAATGTGAAATAATTGATATGGCGCAGACAGACTCTTAAATATTTTAACACTAACACTGAGAAGCATTGGATCTTTTTTTTTACGGAAGACAATGAAAGAGCGCGATGGATCCGCGTCGTCGCCCGTTAACTCGCCTGTCATGGTGAAGATGCCGACCACCAGGTTGATGCCTCGATTGCCCAGAAGCGCCATCTCCGTCTTATCCCCCTGCCCCTTCTTCGCTTCCTTTTTGGACTTGATGGAAGCCCAGATGCCGATCCCGAGGACCAGCAGGTAGAAGAACATCATGACGGCCACGCCGGGCACGTTGAGAGCCATGATGGAGCTGCGGCAGCAGGATTCCGACTGAAGGACGAAGAGCGTCTGCCAGGCTGGTCTGGATGAAGCAGCAGATCACCCCTCCTCCTCCTCCTCCTCCTCCTCCTCCTCCCCGCTGCTGCTGCTCGTGCTGGAGTCAGGAAATGCGGCGAAGCTCAGCGGAGGCGCCTGGAACTGCACGCAGCCGTCAAGGTGAAACCAGAAAACACACACGCAGCAACCCACGGCGTGTGCAACCCACGGCGTGTGCAACCCACGGCGTGTGCAACAGGACAACTATTTGAAAATAACGCACTTTAAGTTTGTCTTGCAATCAAAACACTTTTTATTCCAGGT
>NW_020853172.1:370954-399864 GCF_000972845.2 Larimichthys crocea
TGTTATATGTTTGCATCTATCTCTTTATATATATATAGATATATATATATATTATATATATATATATTATATATATATTATATTAACAGTTGAAAATACGCACTTAAGTTTGTCTTGCAATCAAAACACTTTTATCCATGTTATATGTTGCATCTATCCTTTAATAATATATATATATATATATATAGATATATATTTTTTTTTTTCCATGATATATATATATATAACTATTTTGAAAATATGCACTTTTAAGTTTGTCTTGCAATCAAAACACTTTTTTTCCATGTTATATGTTTGCATCTATCTCTTATATATCTATATACTATATATATATATATCTATATATAATTATATATAATATATATATTCTAATGCATGCCTGCATGCATGCATGGTGTGTGTGTGCATGCTGCATGTGTGTGTGTGGTGTGTGCTGCATGCATTTGTGTGTGTCTATATATGCATACATATATAGAGGCGAAGCAGCAGGAGCACATCAACAGGACGTCAGAGGGTGTGTCCTCCTGCTGCTTCGCTCACCTCTCACAGAGTTTCCTTCTGCTTGCAAACTGTGCTGCTGTCCGCTCAGTCTGTTAGCTTTGTTTGTTTTCTGGACCTATAGCTCAGAGGGCGCGCCAGGTGTTTTACAGCGCAGTTGTTTTATGCCATCTGGAAGAGAGGATCCAGGCCGGGTTGCAGGGGGGAATGCTGACGGGGAAGACAGACAGTAATGATGCGGAAACCAGATCTGAGTAAGCTGGCAGTGTAACCAGGCTCAGCAGCCTCTATAGACATGATGACAGAGGGGAAAAGATGGAAGTGACGTTGATGAAGGAAGCTGATACAGAAGAAGAGAGTGTGAGAGAGTAAATCTGCAGGCATGAGGATTCATGGGAAGCATTACATTACAGTTTTTTTTTAAGTATGTGTCTTTCATGTTAATAATGCCCAATACCCCGGAAAGCACTCAAGTCGGAGGGGGATGGGTGCGGGGTTGTGAGGGTCAATGTATTTTTTACCAAGGTTTGGGATGAAATACAATCTCCCTCCCTATAGACAACCACCTGTTATGAAGTGAGCAAACTTCCAAATAGTCCGAGGACAACTGAAAAAATTCTGTCGCTAATGAAATGCGAGCATTGAAAGCCTTAGAAATGTTACAGGATTTTAAAGAAAAATCCTTGAATAAGGAGGACTGGATTCAAAGTGTCAAAGTTTAAGTTGAATTTATTATTCTTGTACAAGGAGCGTTTAACAGTGCAACACACAAAAAGGGGTTACAGAGAAAAGGCTCCTCGAGGAGCTCTAACAGTAGGTTCTATATTTTTTTAAAAATGGGCTGTCTCGGACACCTCCCTATTGTTGCCTCTCTCTCCCATGCAGGACGTGTTTCGGGCTTCCTCAGCTTTTCTCCCATAATCCCCCTTGGCAGACTCGCCTTCCTTACACAGCGGCCTGCCCACAGGCTACAGAATAAGACGGTGTTCACGAGAGAGAAAGAGTTTGCTCTCCACTCACTGCCTGAGATTGCTCTGTGCTGTTCTCTGCTTTCCTTTGCCTCAGATGGTTCTCATTACTGGGCCTTTAAAGCCTGTTTTATGTCAGTTGGTGTTGGCTGCCCATTTTCCCCCCTCCTTTGTTTGGTGGTAGGGGGGGTAGAGGGTTTGCATGCCTGCATGCATGCATGTGTGTGTGTGTGCATGCATGCATGTGTGTGTGTGTGTGTGTGCATGCATGCATGTGTGTGTGTCTATATATGCATACACATATATAGAGGCGAAGCAGCAGGAGCACATCAACAGGACGTCAGAGGGTGTGTCCTCCTGCTGCTTCGCCTCACCTCTCACAGAGTTTCCTTCTGCTTGCAAACTGTAGCTGCTGTCAGCTCAGTCTGTTAGCTTTGTTTGTTTCTGGACCTATGAGCTCAGAGGGCGCGCCAGGTGTTTTACAGCGCAGTTGTTTTATGCCATCTGGAAGAGAGGATCCAGGCCGGGTTGCAGGGGGGAATGCTGACGGGGAAGAGAGACAGTAATGATGCGGAAACCAGATCTGAGTAAGCTGGCAGTGTAACCAGGCTCAGCAGCCTCTATAGACATGATGACAGAGGGGAAAAGATGGAAGGTGACGTTGATGAAGGAAGCTGATACCAGAAGAAGAGAGTGTGAGAGAGTAAATCTGCAGGCATGAGGGATTCATGGGAAGCATTACATTACAGTTTTTTTTTAAGTATGTGTCTTTCATGTTAATAATGCCCAATACCCGGAAAGCACTCAAGTCGGAGGGGGATGGGTGCGGGGTTGTGGAGGGTCAATGTATTTTTTACCAAGGTTGGGGATGAAATACAATCTCCCTCCCTATAGACAACCACCTGTTATGAAGTGAGCAAACTTCCAAATATGTCACGAGGACAACTGAAAAAATTCTGTCAGCTAATGAAATGCGAGCATTGAAAGCGTTACAGGAATGTTACAGGAATTTTAAAGAAAAATCCTTGAATAAGGAGGACTGGATTCAAGGTATCAAAGTTTAAGTTGAATTTATTATTCTTGTACAAGAAGGAGTGTTTAACAGTGCAACACACAAAAAGGGGTTACAGAGAAAAGGCTCCTCGAGGAGCTCTAACAGTAGGTTCTATATTTTTTAAAAATGGGCTGTCTCGGATACCTCCCTATTGTTGCCCTCTCTCTCAGTTCTCGACTAAGTAACCAGCAGAAAATCCCCTAATCTAAATGACACCTCTCTAAACCTGTCTCTGGCCCTCATTCTGTTCTGAACTTCCTCTGAACTCTCCCTGCCAGCCTTTGCAAAACATTAATAAAGGGAAGTTTCCTCAAGACATGTAATAAATAGGAACACACCCACACGTATGATTTAAAACATCTGAATAGCAGTGTAATCCTAATTTTTGTAACAAGAAAAACAGGTGCATGAATGAAATGGAAAGAAAAAGAGAGAAACACAATATTGTCTCGCAGTAATATATCCCGTTATTAAATACTTCCCATTTTTGCTATCTAAGAGCGTTAGCGTCTGAACCGTTGCCTCCTTGTCCCATTGGTCCAGAACTAGGTGTTCTGGACCAATGGGACAAGGAGGCCAGGGACACAGGGGGAATGCTGAGGGTGGCATCCCAGAACTGCAGCTGGGCAAGCGGTCAACATGACCGGCCTCAGCAGTCTCTATGGATATAATGGCAAAGGAGAAGAGGACGTTGACGGAGGAAGCTAAGAAGAGAAAAGGAGAGAGTGAGCACTGGACAAGAGTAAATGTGGGACTGACTTTTAGTGGTTGGTGAGAGCTTGGTGAAATAAAAGGCTGAAAGACAGACGCCGAGCTGGGCTGACTGCTGCTGGACTGGTCAGTGATATTAGCTGCTGCTGCTGGTGACCTTGCTCGATGTTTGGCCGTCAAAGTTGTCGACGTCGTTGTCGTTTAATGTTATGGGAATTTTTAAGACAAATCCTTGAATAAGGAGGACTGGATTCAAAGTATCAAAGTTTAAGTTGGATTCATTATTCTTGTACAAGAAGGAGCGTTTAACAGTGCAACACACAAAGGGAAAAGGCTCCTCGAGGAGCTCTAACAGTTGGTTCTTATACATTTTTTAAAAATGAGCTGTCTCAGACACCTCCCCACCGATACAGATAATATCATAACATCCTTTTTTGGTTTTCTGCTCAGTAATGAGCATTATGTTTTATATCCAAATGGTACTCCCCTAGCCTGTCTCTCCTGTCCTTGTACTGTTGGTTTATAATTATCTCTCCCTGCCAGCCTCAGTAAATCAGAGGCCAACTAAGGGAAGTGCACGAGACATGCAAAAGACAGGACACATACAGACGATATGAATTAAAACATCGGAACCCCAGTATAATCCTAATTTTTTCACGATCACAAGTATTGTAATCAGAACAAATACACGTGTACAGCTGTCCATATTTACCACAGCGGGATTACACTATTATTACACTGTGGGTGCAAAAATATGAATCTACATAATGTCAGCTGTTGTTCTGGCTGCAGGGTTTTATTTTTGTGTGTGGAGGAACTATTACGGAACTATTATCTCTCATTAGTGGAGCTGGGGAAGGTGAGTGAGAGAGCTGACTTTAACTGGAAATCAAAAGACTGCTGCAAACTTTCATATAAAAGGGCAAGTTTGACAAATTGTGTTATTAATAATGGTTGCAAAGAAATAAAAAAAAAACAATATAGGGTGACATAAGAAATATGAACACCAGATAACCATGAACACATGAATGTTATTCAAGTTATTCTAACCGCACCACCAATAACATCATGCTGTTTTTCCCATGATGCAAAGCAATATGCTGGGTTTTTTTTTTCTCAGAAAACAATAGCTCTGTTCACAGCAGGCCTGAGCATCCTGCTGCTCACAGGTCAACTGTAGCAAGACCTGACCAGATCGTCTGTAAAGACACACTGAAAAGAGCCGAGGGGGGTTTAACGAACATTACAGTTTCCTCACGCCTCAACAAGGAAACTATGAAGCAGCAGGACGAGGCTTTGTTGTGTTTTCCACCACCCTCGCAGTTTATCCACGCAGTCTGAGCAAATTTACAGTTCTGAATTAATGAATTCATTATTGTTTCCCACTGCGGCACTGACACATTAGACGGATATTCTTTGTTTTTTCATTAAATTAATTAATCCTTCAATTTTAAAAGGACCAGTGTGTGTAATTTAGTGGTAGATAGTAGTCATTATAATATAAAATAGTGCTTTTTTTTGTAGAAATTCCCTGAAGAAGGTGTATAAATAAAGGTATAGCGTATTTTACTGTCATGTTTGGCAGTTTTCCACCGTAAGATCCACAGCCATTTTTACAGTGTAGTCTATCAAGTCATTTGTGTATCTTTATTGTTACTGAATTGACCCTTTTTTAATGTCAGAATTATAATTCTCATATTTTTTAAACATTTTCCATGTGATTCTTGTTGTCATTCATAATTATGACATGATAATCGTCATGTATGTGCAGATATATAGCCTGCTTTATGTCCTGTTTGTTTTTCCTCCACCGTTTACGAGGACGGCGTGCGTGTCAGTGTCCATGAAATGTTCATGTGCTGAGGGGACGCTGTCAGCAAGACTAACAGCTGTTTATTTATTGTCCTCAGACGATAAATTCAGCCCGTGAGGCCGACTGCGCCTTGATCTATATTATTCAGTAGCTGTGCCTCCACAGGAAACAGCGTTCAGAGGTTCAGCTGTCAAACCCTGAAGCCGACACCTCCGGTACTGTACAAGTGGGTCACTCAGTATCACATTCTTCAGATTACAAAGTACTTTAGATTACAAACCAGCATCCCAGTGGCAGAGAGACAGTTTGAAATGTTTCCCAACTGTTGACCACTCCCAACCAAACCTTGAGAGCGGGTATAGATCTGCTTGGGTCCGTTTCACATGGTAACTTTTCAAACTTGTCATAACCGTACATTATGTATAAAACCAACCAAAGGTTTCTGAACCATTAGGAAGCTCTGGATGGATCGTGGGTGGACCTGAGGCAGGCTGAACGAAGCCTGGTTGCCAAAACAAGGCAACTGTAATACCTACCTGTCTTATTTTAACATGGGAGCTTGTGGAGCCACCTGATGTGAGAGAAAGCCCCATAGCAGCAGAAATTACATACTGAGCCGCTCAACAACCAAAGAGGACATTACGCAACTGTTCCCAGGCTCGTGACAAGTAATCTGATTTGCATGAGTTTAGAACCACACAAAGAGGAATGAAGTTAAGATAAAGGCCATATGCAGTGATATCAGTTTTTCATGCAAATACTCACTTGCTGAATTATCATGAACACAGAGTGATCCTGTTAACCCAGTGGAGAATATTCAGCACATCCAGGCTTCATTCAAAGCAGCCGGCTTGGCTCTGTGGAGATAAGGGAAGTCTGCACTGCTGCAGCAATACACGGTTTCCAAGAAGACCTGATACACACCCACCTGGACCTAACCTAATGTCCATTCATGTTCAGACAGACAAGCTCGCTCGTGTATGTAGAAATTGAGATTTGGACAGGATTTGGCACTGATCTTGAAGAATTTCAAGGTTTACAGGAGCTGAGGCGGTTCTCGTGGATTAATGTTGACCCAGCAGGTAAGATGATGGCTTCAGATGACAAAACCTGAGCTGGTTATGCTAAGTTTTTATTGTTTTTAATTTATAAATTATGAGAAATTATGGCTAAAACTCTTTCTGATTCTGAAAGGAATATTAAACCTGCATTATTCGGTGTGTTTTATATTAACATAGATCGATCAGTGCCTCTTATAGGTCATAGTTTTTATTTATTTTTATTATGATACACTTATTTACTTACTTATTCAGCCAAAAGGTTGATGATTAAGACACAGACAACTGGTCAGCTGACATTTTGTTCTCACAAAACATCTGTTTTTTTGAGGTGGTGTTCATCACAACCTACTGCACACTCTGAGGATCCCGATGCTACTCTGAACAGCTGAATACATAAATAGCCTCTGCGTGGCCTCTGATGGCTGACAATTACATAGTAACACCAACTGTCCCAGTCCTCGTCAACGTCACTGGAAATCTAACTGGCAACACCACAACGCACGCTGCTGTCCATGTAGCCATTGTGATCAAATGGTTGACGTTCAGCATTGGGCTGCCGGCCATCGCGTTGGCTATTTACACCCTCAAGAATCTGTCCAAAGGTTTGTAATCACTCTGCCCAATGTCCAGTAACTGACTCAGAGTGTAATCCCACTGTGGTAAATATGCACAGTTGTACTTCTGATCAAAAACGAATATAAACATCAAGCAAGGTCAACAACACAAGACATAGCAGCCAGCTAATATTAGTTAGTACTCCAAGAAGGGTAAGCCCAGCTCGGTGTCTGTCTTTCAGTCTCTTATTTCATCTCTCGGCAGCGGCTAAAAGTCAGTCCCAGATTTTCTCTTATCCGATGGATTTTCACCTGGTCGCTCTCTCCTTGTCTCTTCTTAGCTTACACTGTCAACGTCCTCTTCAGTATGTTCTCCTCTGCCATTATGTGTACAGAGGCTGCTGAGCCCGGTTACATTTCTTACCCAGCTTTGGTTCTGGCATGACACCAACTCCGCTACTCGCCCGTCTGAAAACCTCCTCCTCTGTCTTTTAACGCCGCTTTTCTTTCATTTCTTTATTGGGATCATTTTCTTTGTTGATACACAAATAATCCTTGAAAACACATTTTAGCACCTGTTCAACCAAAGCTTTATTTAGTTATAATAACCTTGCTGTGACAAATCAAATCAAAATCAAATGACGTTTATTTATATATAGCCCTTTACAATAGCTAAATGGTACCCAAAGTGCTTTACAACAAAGCCATAGAAACAAAACATAACAGGTACACAGATAAATAAATGCAGTCAAATTAAAATACAATTAAAGAATAAAAGTGCTGTAGTGTAAAAAAACAAACGTGTACCTAGTCGGAATAAAACGCTAATCTAAAAAAGTGTGTCTTAAGTTCTGATTTAAGGCTGAGATCACTAGTGGTGCGGATGTGAGCAGGCGGTTTGTTCCATAGTCTGGGAGCAGCGACGGCAAAGGAACAATCGCCCCACTGTTTAAGTCTGGACCTCGGGGCCTCCAGCAGAACCTAACCGGAAGAGCAACAACACAAAAAGCTGGGCGGTATCAGGGGTATCATTCATATCAGCAATGGTATCAAGTCCCAGTATCAATGACGATATCAGTAGTAGTCCCAGTATCAGCATCAGTAGTATCAGAAGCACAATCAGTATTGTTACGGGAGAAGAAAAACCCTTGAATAAAGAGGACTGGATTCAAAGTATCAAAGTTTAAGCTGAATTTATTATTCTTGTACAAGAAGAAGTGTTAGAGCGAAGAGCCTTGACAGTTGTTTTTTTATACACTCTCAGACACCTCCCTATTGTTTACAGACACTTCACATCGATAACTTCATAACCTCTCTCTGTCTCAGTTCTCGACTAAGTAACCAGCATCAAATCCCCTAATCTAAATGACACCTCTCTGACCTGTCTCTGGCCCTCATTCTGTTCTGAACTTCCTCTGAACTCTATCTCTCCGTGCCAGTCTCAGCCAAACATTAATGAAGGGAAGTTTCCTCAAGACATAATAAATAAATAAATAAATAAAGACGTAATAAATAGGAACACACACACACATCGTATGATTTAAAGCATCTGAATAGCAGTGTAATCCTAATTTTTATAACAAGTATCAGCACTACATTTTACATTTCCCTATAAATAATCTGTGTTGATGATTTTGGTTCCTCCGTCCAGGTGAGAACAAAATTCCCATGCATGTCATGTTCCTCCTGGTCTCTGACATCATCAGTTTCTTTGGTCGTCCCAGTGTAGACCAGGACATGACGAGCGAGACCTCCTCTACAGACTTCATCTTCTACTTCGGCGTCATCACCAACGTCACCCTCATGCTGTTCATAGCTCAGGAACGCCATCTCATGGTGGCCTACCCTCAGTGTCTTGGCTGCTGCAGTAGCATCAGGCAGACTCCTGCAGTAAAATTGGTGGCGTGGGCTCTTCCATTCGGCATCTTGGCCCTCGCTGTGCTCCGGTACAATCTTTATTTCGCTGTGTCTCTGCTCATTCCTTTCCCCTTCCTCCTCTTCTTCGCTGTGGACTCCTGGAGGGCCCTGATCTGCTCCCGATCGAGCCCTTCGACCCCTGAGAGAAGGAGGACGGTGTGGGGGATTGGTGCGATCTGGGCCAACTACACCCTCCTCTATGTACCCTTCATCCTAAGTATCCTCTTGAAGGCTCTGTCCTTTGAGGAGACAGTAAGATACCTGGAGCTGGTGTCTCACCTGCTGCTCTATCTCAGCCCTCTTGTTGACCCCTTCCTCTACATATTCATGACCAAAGGGTTGAAAGAGGTGCTGCAGGCACTGCCCTGCTGTCAGAAACCAAGTTGGAAAGAGAACACGAGGCCCACTGTGGATACCGTGGCTGAAACTGTTGAGACAAGACTTTGAGAAGGAGGTACAGTTTTCTAAAGGATTTCCAAACACATCCATCAGTTTTGTGAGTGATCTGAGCAGCAACAGGGATTCTGCTGGGAGAACTAATCCTGAATAAACACATACACGTACATTAAACCCTTAAATCAACAATATCAGATGCCTAGCACATAGGGAAATGATTGGGTGGTGGAAAGAGTGTTCACAGCAAGCAGCATTTGCATTAGGACGTCAGCAGTGCTGTGCACCACAGTAAGGCGTCAGGTTACACTTCATGAACATGATCAGATCTTACTGGTCACCTAGTAGCCAAGCAACTGAAATGAGCCAGTGCAGTGCCTGAACTAATGCTATGGTTTATTTAATATACGATATCATAACAGCCCATAACAGAATTTTGTTTGTGGTACTTACAAACCAAAAATACATGAATTTACAGCAAACTGTGATAGATTTTCAACTTTTTTTTTCTTATTTTTCGACAAATAAAAGTTAAAAAGTGCAGGTTAGTTGTAAAAAAAATATATGATGTAAGGAGAGTAAGCATTTCTCAGGACCTCAGGAGCACCATCAGTTTGTATTCAATTACAATACAATTGCACATTAACAGATCTTGATTTTTACTCTGCTACATGCACTTTATTTGGACATTTATTGCACCTGTACACAATGTTCAATGTTTTTGTCATGATAAATTATTTATCATCTTATTTATATTTTATTATTTATGTGGAGTTATTAATGTGGTTCAAAACTTACTTCAAACTTTGCCACTTGAAATGTATTATTGGTTAAATTTGCATCAGTTCAGCTGTTTTTATGTGACTCAGCAATGCAACGTTTTAATACAGCCAGTTAACAGTTTCAGTTCATTTCATGTGAAAAAAGTATAACATATTATTCCATTACACTGCACTGAGCGGCGTCTGACACAAACAAAAACACACAAAAATATATTTTTTATCATTTAGATCAAATAAAAACCAGCCGTAGATGAACCATGATGAAGTGTTTGTATTTTGTGATGTGGAGGATTTAATTCATGGATGATCGGTCCAGGCAGTGGAGAGAAAATGTGTTTGTGTCCAAAGTTTTTTTGTAGTTTGATGAAGGAGGAGGATTTTTTATTACGCTTGTTGTTGCATGGTAAGGAAGCTGTCCCCTCTCTATATGTCCTCACGATAATAGGCCAACATGCAATCGGTGAGTTGATGGGTGCTACCAATGATGTACAGTTTATGAAATCCAGCTTGTCACAAACATAAAACATGGATATAGTATCTGTGACATCACCCACATGTTTCTGAAGGGCCATTGTGAAGCTCGGCCAGCCTCAAGTGGACGTTTGAGGAACTGCACATTTTGACACTTGTTCACTGGCTTCATTTCAGAGCCGCGGAGGTTGCTGAAGACGCCTCTACAGTGTGAGGTAACAACGTCGGGGCACTAAGGATAAATGTATTTCCTTGTTTGCAGGCTAATGATCATTTACAGATGCAGAGTAGCTGTGGCACTGTGGGGCAGAGAGGACAGCTTCTTCAGAACTGAGCCGGCATCGTGTCATGACGAGTGCATCGATAAATAAATCCTCCATCCTCCTCGATCAAAATGCAAAGTTCATTCAGTCTGACGGAGCAGAGCTGAGCCCGTCGAGCCTCTGCAAAAACCGGCCATAGTACAGAGGATAAACCATCTTTGTCACTGCCTACTGAAATGACCCATTTAACATAAAAAAATGACCAGGCTGTAAACATGTTTATTTCTGCTGTGAAGTTGGTCCATTTCAGTATGGGGACTCGTGGAGACTGACTTCACTTCCTCAAGTGGACGTTTGAGGAACTGTAATTCACAGCTACAGAGGTCGCCACTTGGTCACACTACATGAGAGTTTTCTTACAAATAGCACAGAAGACAAGACGTGCGTTCACTTCTTCTTCATTTGGAAACAGCAGTTTGGTCATGGCAGTTTTGTGTGGTGTGCATAAAGCATAAGTTAATTGTGTTGCTTGTCTTGTCACTGCTTCGTCTCTGTTGTGCCCTTTAGCTCCAGCAAAACACCTGAAGATTCCACAGAGTGAGAGGAGATGTCATTTCTCCTGAAACGAAACAAAACATTATAAGTAGACGTTAAAATATAACGCAGTCCAGCACAAACACTTCAAACTGTGGCTTCTCAAGTTAAATCAACACATCTCTGACTCTGACTTTTAACATTAAAAGCCAAGTCATCCTGCCTTCACTTCACATATTAAGTGTGTGTGCTCATTGATTTCAGTCTCAGTCCGTGTTCTGATACTCCAGCCATTCCTTGTCTTTTGTTTCCCAGTCTGGTTTCGACCTTGGACCTTTCCTGTTTCATGAACTTTGGATTTAGCCTGCTCCTTTACAGATTTGTTTGCTTATTTAGACTTTCCTGGTTTTGAACTAAGCCTGACAATCCGTAAACTTTTGTGCATTCACCATTGCTTAGTAAACCGCTGATGTGCACTAGTTCAACCGTTGAGTCTACATCGGGATCGTACTTCGTGGTTACCTGCTTGAACCATGACATGAACATGAGAAACTGAATCGAAACTGAACTTGTGGCTCCTCTGATAGCTAAGACCAACGAAAAGAGATGGCTGTTGAGCGACAGAACCATGTTATTTAGTTTGTAAATGAGCGTTCATTTCAGGTCATTCTCACTTTCATGTATTTCATTCACCAACCTCGGCTTTTCAACGTCATCAATTGTCTCTGGCAGCCTCTTGTTCACTGTCTCTGGGAGCAGCAGAGACATCAGGCCAGAAATGATGGCCACAGAGCAGATGATGATCTGAGGAAGAACAGTCCACACGTCCTCCAGCATCAGGACGAGCGGAGCCACTGATATTCCCAGACGACTCATGAAGTTGGTGTAGCCCAGACCATTTTGTCTGGGGAGACAGAAGGTAAGATGTTACCTAATAGGGGGGGGCATTAATGGAGGAATCTGACGAGAGCTTGGTGAAATAAAAGGCTGTGCAGTTGTCTGTATTTCCCAGTGGGATTACACTCTACGCAAAAATGCCTGTTTCTACACAACGCTGCTTTAACTAAAACCCTAAATTACAAAAGCAATGTTAACTTGTTGACCAAAACTCAATGCTTATCACTGTAGCAGCTTAATGTAGCTGTATAACAGCAACTGACCTGATGACTGTGGGATAAAGTTCTGTTGTGTAGAGGAAGATTGTCGTGAAGGAAGCCTCTGATAGACCTTTTCCAAGAATGGCAACAACAGCACGCAGGTGCCAAAGACCTACAAAGAACAAGTAGACACATATTTGACACACGTAAATGTAGCAAGTAGCTGTGTAATAAGTGAGATGGTCATTGCTGTGAACATAACGCCTGACAGGGTGATGCAGGACCTGGACATAACTTCACAGACTCTGATGTGCATTAAAACCTTCTGGGATAAAGATGTTTATGGCAATGCAGATTCCCGTCAGTAACAGTGTTCCAGCTTGGCACTTCCTGCGCCCGATGATGTTGAGAAAGCAATAGATCATCAGCTTGGCAGGGACTTCGATGGCGGCATAGATGAAGTGTGTGAGGTACATGTCTAAACCAAATCCACTGATGTTCAGGCTGATTCCATAATACGTTGAGGCAACACCATACCTGCAGAGTGCAATAACCAAACAAATCATGTTTGCCACCTTCTATACATGTCTATATGTTCTATTTAAGGACACATCTTAAATACAAAAATACATTAAAGGAATCTCTACCAATAGAATTAATGTAGGACCTCGAAATTTCTTTTTATGTACCCACCAGACAATTCCAGTCAGTAGAGTTAACCGTCTCATCTCCGGGGTCTTGATTAGATGAAGGTAAGTGTAGTTTTTCTCCTGTTTTTCCAGGCTTTTCATGCTGGATTGTGTCTGTAAAGGATAGGTTCACATTTTCTCGAGTCTATCTCAAAGCAGTTCTTGAAAGTGTTACTGATCACTGTAATCATTCCTCCTCCTTCCTTCCTAAAGGATTTTCAATGCATGACGGAAAATACAAAATCCACAGTCCTTTTTGAGCTGGGCTTCTTGCTGTTGGACTAGTAAGCAATATTGTTCTTGCACTTTGTTAATGTTTGGCTGTTAGGAAAGTTGTCTGCTTGCTAGATTTCATACATCATTTTGTTTGTTAAAGTATTGGTTCACGTACCGTTTAGGCATCAGTATTGAAGAACCCAACCCAACTAAATGTACTGTAATACTGGGTTAACTTGATGTTAACTTGGTGTTTGTATCTGACTGTTAGAATACTGGATCAAAACAACCCTTCAGTCAGGCAAATTGCTAACCATAGGTAGTGGATAAAACTCATTTACCCATTGGGTTAACCATTTATTTTAGACCTGGTGGACATTGCACCAGTTTTGATGGCATCAGAATCATATAATCATATGAAATCATACAAATATTGAACCCAAACTTACCTCCATTTTTAATTTGGATGACAGTTTTTGTCTTTTGTTGAATTTTGAACATTGTTCAAGGTAAAACTGAGCTTGTTCCACTTTGCCGTTGGCTAAAAGCCATCGGGCGGATTCAGGAATCCACCTGCAATTATATTAAAAATAATAATAACTAAAAATAGGACATAATTGAAAACGCATTTTAAAAAATTATAATTTTGAAAAACCTGATGATACATCTAATAAGTGCTTGAACTTGAACTGAGCTGTACATGGTTAATGCACATTTTCAAAACATCACTTACCACCAGGTCAGAACTGCAAATCCTAACGGGGCTGTAACAGTCATGATCAGTGTCCGCCAGTCATTTACCAGGAAGGCAAATCCAGCCAGCAGCATGTTACCTGCAGACCAGGCCAAGCTACCGATCACACCGATAAACGACCTATGACTTGTGTCGACCCACTCAATGCCTGCAAGGTAGAGCAAAATGACCAAATAAATCAATAATAACCACATATGATCAGGATTTAAGTTGATATGGCAAACTTGTTGGCTTACTGAGAACTATTGAGTTGATGCTGATTCCGGTCAGTCCAAAGCCAGTGAGAAATCTCAACACTGCAAACAGAATGAAAGAGTTTGCGAAGGCGCTGGAGAAGCCAAAGACGATCGCCATGATGTACGAGGCCAGAAGAGTGTTTTTCCTTCCGTACCTGGATATAACGATGGGAAGTACATTGAAATCATTAATATTGCAACTTTTCTACCATAAAATAACAGATTTTAACTCCTGTTGATGCTACACTGACTTCTCATCAGGTGATTGTCATCTGTACGTCTGTTCTCACACTATGTAACCTTCCAGGAATGATCACCCACGGGAAGTATGTAATGCTTTACGGCACTAAGTCATTTTGGTAAAACTGGATCATATTTCATAGAGAAATGTTTTCCTTCTGATGTCCTCCGGCTGCTCCGTCTCAATTCTCTGTGATTTAACGTAAACTGCTGCCAGCCTGGGGAGCAGTGAGTAATATTAGTAATATTAATATTATTGTTATAATGTAATCAGAACAAATACACGTGTACTGCTGTTCATATTTACCCCAGTGGGATTACACTCTGAAACTTTCTACACAGCATTACTTAAAGACAGTAAAATAAACATGAAGATGAAATTAGTAAAAAAAAACAAAAAACAAAACAGAAAACAGTTCAGCTCATCATGAAAATGTTGGAGACATACTTTTTATTATACACATACTTATCGCAGAGGAATCCAAAAACTATGGCCCCGATCATCACTCCAAAAAAGAAGATTGTGCTTGTGGTTTTTGTCAGACTTTTTCTATCACAGACAAGGTCCCACTGAAAAAGCAGATAACAGACAAAAGGCTAAATACAAGATAACAAAAAGCACAACTCCTGTGGTTTACATGAAATGCTACTTCATCCACTTTAAACCTTAAATCTGTTTGTTTTATATGGTGTTATAAATACATGGCTGGAATATCTACTGTGAAGAAGGTCAGACATCGTACCTCTGTTGCCAGTGTGGAGGTGAAGGAGGAGTTGTCATAAACCCATCCATTCTGGCACTGAACTGTTGGCAGGTCAGCGGCGTTGGAGTCGTTATCCAAGAGCTGAAACTGAGGCTCTGCAAACATCTCACAGGATTTCGGTTCCCCATTTTCTCGCAGAGGAACGCTGACTGTAAGCCTCTGCTCCTGAGTTAAATTTCCAAAGAGTCCTCCGTCGTGCAGTGCGCTGATGTCACAGCGGTGAGGAGGCAGCGCAGCGATGAAGTTATTCAGTAAGAAGTGACAGGGAAGAACTATTCGAGGGGTGCACAGCAGGATGATGAGGGCGATTTGGAAAGGCCCAAAACCGTCGATCTCCTCCAGGATATTCTCGAACTTCATCGCCACCAGATTTAGATTCCCTTTGAGAGAAATAAAACATGAAATAAATCAGTTAAATAACTCACTGACACAGATCATTTGATGCACTGTTCAGAGAAACTGTGTGCTTCTCTGTTCTGCGCGCAAAACTGAATTTGGGTTGGACAAGCAACATGATCATTTACCTCTGCATCACCTTTGGACACTGTGAGGTTGTAAAATATTACATGTTACAGATTACACGTTAGTACACTTCCACACAGATGCTCTTAAACATTCACTGTACCTTTAAATGATGTATTTTCACAATTTATATTCAGTTTTTGTTCTTCAAACATGAATATGAATACTGTTTATACACATCAACTTACCTGCTTCATAAATTATATTTATAGCATCCGACAAATGTTGTTTTGATAGATAGATAGATAGATAGATAGATAGATAGATAGATAGATAGATAGATAGATAGATAGATAGATAGATAGATAGATAGATAGATAGATAGATAGATGTGCAAATTCAGCAAACAAACACGAAAGGAAAAAGAAAAGAAAGTTGCACATTTGCACAAGAGCAGTGGTGATGTAACACGACAATGTTTAACTGCCAGATGCACGACCAAGGACTATTTTACTGTCAGAGTTGTTTTTAATACTGCACGTGTCGCTGAAGTTTTGACCCATAAAAAAGAAAAACATTAACCTGAATATGGTTCAAGATTTAACTGACTGCAAGGCTTTTGGGAGAAGGCCTGAGAAACAGTGAACCCAAATGGAGACACATAGGTAGAATAAACACAAAGTTACTTTAATGACTTCTTGGACAGGCAGGACACACGCCAAGAACAAAAGACGTCTGAGGAGTCCAGGTAAACACAAACTTAACCATCCAAAAAAAATCACATGGACTAAATACAAGAGAACTAATTGATTCATTAAACAGGTGACACAGAAAACAGGCAGCAGAAAGCCCAGGACAGAAAATGAAGTAACACGAGACACCCAAGGAAAGAAAAAGAAGAAGAAGATAAAAATATGGCCCGTGAGAGAGAACCAGCCCGCCAACGAGTCTAATCTTAATCTAAAGTTTTAGTTCTGACTTTTCAGAGAAACTCTGTGACAGACAGGATTTTGGAGCTTGATGGAAAATTAAAACCAAATTGAAAACATTACATGGACATTACAGATGCGCTCAACTCAGACACCACAGCAGCGAAAGATATTTTCTCTCGTTGGAGAGCTGGACCAGGTCTGGGTTTCAGGAGTGACTGTAAAATGCTTCTTCGGAGGCTTCTTATTGTGGCCATATTTAAAGTTTATGTTGTTATGCTGTGAGTGTTGTACTTGTACTTCATCACAGATATTTACAGCTTATGGTGGCTGTACTGGTCAA
The DNA here is from genome assembly GCF_000972845.2 of Larimichthys crocea. NCBI lineage: Eukaryota > Metazoa > Chordata > Actinopteri > Sciaenidae > Larimichthys > Larimichthys crocea. Next base: position 387,704 of record NW_020853172.1, read on the forward strand.
CCTTGAAAATTAGAAATGCGGCCCTTGAACTAAAAATATAAGTCGACGTACAGTGAATGTGGAGCGTGAGCTGATATATTTCTGTGGGTGATTGTTGGAATTTTTAAGGCTGGACTGTGCCATCCACTTTTATTTAAACCCATGAAATAAGATCTGGACTGCGCACATCAAAAGGTGTGTGTGTGTGTGTGTGTGTGTGTGTGTGTGTGTGCGTGTGTGTGTGTGTGTGTGGACTGGCTGCAGACAGAGGGCAGCAGAGGACAATGTGGGGAGTAGCTTCAAGCTCATAACCCCTGTCTGTGTTCAAGGATTTTACTTTACACAATATTTTATTTAATAATAAATGTGTGACTAAATATGAATTTGCCAGTCTGAGTGTGATTAAGTTACTAGTTTCCATATTTCATGTGCGTCCATGAGAATGTGAGTACACTGTTAGGTGTAACTTTGTCGCCGTTGCTGTGGTTTTCATCACTTTACACACTTTATCTCATAAATTCTATCTTTTTATTGTACTCTGATTTCATGCACATAATAATTAGAAGGTCACATTTGTTTGTTTATTAATACTAATACTTGTTTTACTTTATATTAGTCCTGAAAATGTTTTTTTTTTAGGGACTGTTGCACATTTCCTTAACCTCTGTGTGCAGTACGGCAGTAGTAGTCATGTGTGTTGGAGCCTTCCTGAGCTGAGAGGCTGACAATTATTGACGCTCCCTTACTTTGTTAACAATTCATTCTTTATTCATCTCTGTACCATTTATGTTTAGATACATTTTCCTGACTATTTCATGGCATACTGTTTATGTTGATTACTTAATATCTGCATATTTTTATGTTTATTCTCTCTCTACATCATCGTCATACCTGTTCTTCGTGGACAAACTGGGGCGGTGTACATCCACAGATCAGCACCTATTTGGACTGTATCGAATCATCCTCGCTGAGGTCACAAGTCTGGTAGCCAGGCTGATAAGTTTTTAAGTTTTAAGGTCAAATTAAAACACACAAAGTCTTTCATGAAACTCAACAGCATGCTTCGCAGCAACCACAATCTGAAATCTGAATCTGAAAAATGGGCCGAATGTTGCAACATAATATGTGCATCAAGTTTTTCACGCACAACCTTATCTCTGTGTAACCGGATGCAGAGATGTCATCGCCTGTCACCAGCTAACTTATCTCTCTCTGTATCTGTGTGACTGGAAGTTCATGTTAAAGTGTTTTTATCCCATCTGTCACCTATAACTCCAGAGTCAAGGCCAACAATGACAAAAAAAAGTCATGTTTGAGGTATTTTTTAGGTATTCTTTGTATTTTAAAGCTTATTTCCTAAATGGAAAGGTTTGTGGTAATTTTATGTCTAATGAAATGTTTTTTTTTTCGCTCATGACGCCTCTTGAGCGGAGTGTTTCCTGTTTGATACAGTCTGAGAACTGCTACGTGCATCTGTGGCCGGGCCTCACTGATTACTGCACAAAAGCACAACTTTACAACTTTATTCAGTGATTTTGGTGAAACTGGATCAGATTTCTATAGAGAATAGATTTGCTGCTTTTCCCTCTGACGTCCTCCGGCTGCTCAGCTTCACCTCTCTGTGATTTACAGAGTTTCCTGATGAAAACGTTGCTGAGCAGTGAGCTGTTAACTGTTGTTACTCAACCACATGATGCCAAGAGCCAAACCTGGGAAGAAAACCACCTCTGTAGGCTACTGTGTTCAATGCCAAACTGGCCACGGGGAAGCAAACAGCACTCATTCTGACCTTGTATTTATAGATTATATTACATCATATTTTATACTTTAGATTTAGGTCCGAGTAGCCTACAGCAGTGGTCCCCAACCTTTTCTTAACTGCGGACCGGTCAACGCTTGACAATTTTAATGCGGACCGGGGGGGTCCTACCAACTGTGGATGAAGTAGTAAGTCCCCCTTTATTATAGTCCCAGTCTAAGTCGAGCGGTCTTTTATTTTGAAACGTTTTTTCAACCCCCCCCCGGTCCGCATTAAAATTGTCAAAGAGTCTCTAGGACGACCTCACCCATCTGACTGGTTGTTGCTGCAGTCCACAGACTATGACTTTGATGCAGGTAAAATGATTTTTTTCTAACTAAAAACAATAGTCAGATGCCCATGTAGCAGGACGGACTCATTGGTCCTGGGCATATTTACCTGTGGCGCAGCCTCGGCCAATCACAACGGGAGACAGCCGTATAAAGGCGGGCAGGACGCACCTGTGCCCCTCTTGCTTGGCTGATGCCCGGGTTGCGTCACATCCTGATGCCCACCCCTTCCCCTTCAGTGTGGTAGGTAGGCTGTAGCTCCCTCATGTTGCCTGTCCAGTACAGATTATTGTTTGTCTTATTAGAGGTCGGATTGGGTGTTTTTGGCTGCTCGCTGCTCATCTCTGGTGCGTCACTTCCACGCTGTGTTGACCGGGACTGCCTGACCGGTATGTAGCGCTACGGCCTCAGCTTCCTCCTCCAGCCACTCGTAAGTCGCTTATCCTGTGTTTTAATTGTAGGATTGAAGACTGCTGCACAGCAGCGCTGCACAGCAGTGAACCATCCACAAATCACTGCTGCTTTGCCTCCCGGTGCTGCTTTGCCTCCCGGTGTTGCTTTACCCCCCCGGCGAGCTGTTTGCCTTGGCTGGGTCCGTTTTTAACTTATGTACAACTCTGTTGCTTATCATTGGGTCACTGCCATAACCCTTGACTATTTGCCGGCTGGCCCCGTGGTAGTGCAGCGCAGCCGCGTCTTAAAGTGTGTGTGTGCGAGGGAACAGTGTGGAAGTTAATTTTGTGTTTGTTGGTTTGTTTGTTTTCTTTTGGAGTTTGTTTATTTGGTTATTCGTAGTTGCTTTCTCATTTGTGATTATATAGATTTTGTTTATTTTTTAGACTGCTGAAAGATTAAATTTCTTTCTTTGATTACTTAGATTTTGCTTAATTTGTGTTTTGTTATTATAGCTTGTGTTGTAGATTTAAATTGAGTTTTTGTGATGAAGTACAATTGTTTAATTTTGTTTCTTTATTCCTAATCTGTTGTCTCTGGTCCCCTACCTCCAGGTGCTGAGCCTATGGTGGTGTGGTGGTGTCCCTGTTTTTGTATATATGGTTTGCACTCGTTTGGTTTTCCTTATGTTTGACTTTTCTTAATAGCTTCACGTGTGGTGTCCCTGGGATCCCCGTTCTTTTGACCCGATTGTCACAATAGGTCGCAGCCCTGGTTGTCCCCCTTCCCTCTTTTTATATCCAGAGTGAATGATTTTAATGTTAGAGTTTTAAAAAGAAAATTCATTTGTAATAAAATATTTGCATCCTTGGACCACAGTCTCTGCCCTCCCTTGTAAAACGGACCTGAGTGCTTTCAATCTGAAATCTGTCCATTCAAAGAAATTTCTGGGTAAATTCCCAGGGTGGCGTTGTCAGGCAATTTAATATATTTTTTTTTTAAAAGCTGTGTCGTCTACAGAGCTCGTGCCGCCACACCCATATGAACATTTTATTCATCCATCACGTTGTACAATAAAAATAAATGAAGCTTGTACCTTGAAATAGATTTTGCCAGCTGTTATGCTTTGTCCAGTTCTTTAACAAATCTCTTCCTGATGCTCTGGGTGTCGATGGGAGTCTTTGTTCTGAGCAAAAATATATTCAGGCTTCAGCACTCTTCATCAAATCAAGACATCAGACGAGTCTTTTTTTTTTTTTGTACATTCCCCCTCTCTCACTCCTCACTTTCCTGTTAATCTCCAGTCGTATCTGTCAAAATAATGCTCGAAAACTTGCTGACTTCTGTTGAACTCAAACTGCTGATGCTGCATGTTGTCTTCAGATAAATAAATGTTTGTGTGGTCGTCGTCGTCCCCATCACTGACACAGAAAGTACAAGAACAGGAGGGATGACTACAGCAGGAAAAAACCTGGTTCAGTGTCCATTTGGGCAGCTGAATCTAGTCTTAAGACAGATGTGAGAACAAACTGTGATGCTGGAAAATCCAAAAATTCAGTTCAAACTGTCAAACCTTGGTAGCAGCCAACTACAATATGCAATGTTTACTAAACCAGATGATAAACTGCTGGACAGAATAGAAAACATTAAAAATCTATTTCATTTTTTTGCTGGTCCTGAAGGGTTTCCTCGAAATGCATTTGTTAAATTTGACAACAATCTTCAATATATTGTCATATTTCTAGCGCACAGGCAGACTGCGAGTCGTGGGGTCACTATCAACAATATAGAAATGAACTCACCTTGTTATTTCTGCTGTCTTCCAGAGTTGATCAGCAAACCTGACTTGATGCCGAAACACTCAAACACAATCTGTGGGGAGAAATGAACCAAACCAGGCGGTTTGCATTGTCCTTATGACACAGAAGTCACAAGCAAATCACACTGTTCACCTCCACCTTACTGTCGTCCCACCTGTTCCACTTAATGGAACAACAAGCTCTGCTTTGTTTGCCCTTTATCTTATGATGCACCGTTTATATCCTTTATATTCCCAGTAGTCATGTGGTGTTACGCTACGCAGACACACTCGAAGAAACAGTGTTTCTGTGTGACGCAACAATTAGTCTTTAGATCATATTTCAATGCATTACTCCGCATATGAGCATGTAAACGTTATGCTGTATGATGCATTACACAGTGCATCCGTGATATGATCTGTCTTTCAGGACGTTGTTTGGATTGTGGCAGAGATTTTCTGTAGTAAATCAAAAGTGACTGCACATTGAAAATTCAATGTTTTGGTGATTTGCAGTTAAAATGATGCGGAAATGGAAACGTACTATGTGGAACAGGACATGGTGTAATCCCTTCCGGTTGCTGATATTTCTGTTCGTCGTTCATACAGCAAGGTCACACAATGCTCTACAAAGGCAATATGTTAAAAGAAAGAAGCAAACAATAAAACCATGGCAATAACAGCACATGAACTACAGTTCAAATGAAGCAACAGGAAGATGTGTCGGGGCCACCATGTTACCAGTAAGCCCAGAAAACCTAAGTGACCTACATACAGGGCCGGTCCTAGCTATGGGCAATGTGGGCGGCCGCCCAGGGCGCATTCTCCGTGGGGGGCGCACGAACGCCCGAAAAAGCAAAAAACCTGCGGAGTGGGCGCCCCGGGAGCGGGGTGTTGACAAGACAGAGGGGGGCGTCGGACAGACCGATGGGGGCGCACGCATCCCGGGGCGCACGGCGCATCCAGGGGCGCACGGCGCATCCAGGGGCGCACGGGCGGCCGTTAGGGCGCACGAGAAAATGTTCGCCTCGGGGGGGGGCGGGGGTTCGCCCAGGGCGCAAATGTGGCCAGGACCGGCGCTGCCTACATATGATATAAGGTCGTAACTGATCTGAGATGTACTGGCTCACAGTGCAGGGCCGTATACACGAGAACAGGAGCTACACACAACAGCCCCAAGGATCTGATTTGAAATAATAGAAGAAGAAAGAAGAAACAACGGTAACAAAAGGATGCTGCATGGCGGCGGTGGTCTGTAGAGCTCAGGACTTATTATTGTAGATCAGCTGACAACCCCCAGGATGCTACACCTCATTGAAAACCCATGAACCTGACCCAAACAAGATCTTTCATGTCATGAAACATGCAGAAAATCATCTTTGTATACATCTGTGCGTCACAGGGTCTCCTTCAGGACCGACACACAAAACAGTTTTACAGTGTCTTTGAGTTAGTCAAGATTTGTGCTGTCCTGCTTCCAGAAATGAACTCACTGATAGTGTTCTGCGCTCTCACACTGATACTGATCGGACAACTGATGTCCGAGCAGGCTACGTGTGGTCAGACCACTGGTTTCAACACTTTAACGCACATGCATTACTCTTACACATCCATCATCCATTTACGTGGCTACATTTCAACATCTTTTTGAGCTGCAAATATATAAACACAAGCACATCAGCATAATGTGGCTGCAGGCTGTGACACAGGCCCTCCTCCTCACAGTCAGGCAAAACATCATGCATATTATTATATTATGCAATATTATTTGCATATTGCGGTAAAGAAAATGTAGACATGTATGGCATTCGTTTGATTTCGCACGTTGGTGGTCGATCAAACACTTTTAAAATCTCAATTATGCCCCCTGACTGAGAGGTTTGTGTCTGTAAGTTCAGCATCTGGACTAAACAACGTGCGTCAATAAAGTAGATAAATGACACACGTGGGTGACATCCTGGTTTCTGCCACCCTTGTCAGGCAGGATGTGCCGATGAGATAAGGTCGTTGATGGCACAACAACATGGCTGCCTTGCACGTACAGTTCGTAAAAGGTGAAAAAAGGCAGCAGGCACTACATTTTACACACAGACCATGTCACAAAGTGACCAGGAGAGACGTTTTGTGTGTGATTATTTGCACTTGCTGTGTTCTTATTAAATGTGTGCGATTCACTGTGGAGTCGCTGAAGGACCTCCACCTGCAGTAAATGGGCACACCTGTAGCCAAGTAGCAATCACCTTCCCACACAGATAAAAAAAAAAAAAGGAGGCAGCAGAGCAGGACTGGAGAACTGGGAGAAGCAAACAAACACGGCAGAGAGGGAAAGGCGTCGGCAAAAGACGTGCAGGCTGAGCCTGTGCGTGTAAAGAACATTTCAGACTCGGATGCCCTGTTGCGTGGGTAGACTTGGTGCCTTTACCCTGTGTTTTTTATCCAGAGCACACAGCCAGTTTACCCAGCGCGCCGCTACCAACTTACTGCAACACCTCTGCAGTGATAACATCTAGGCATTTATGTACACAACAAGCTGTAGTTCTGTGACTGGGGCCACATTCACACAGACAGGAAGATACAAATTTTACTTTCCTGTAAGTACAGTCTAATAAAGCAGCATTTGTACAATGCATGTCAATACTGGACAACTCAACACTGCCCAATTACCTGTGATCTACATTTACACAATTGTAAGTTATTTTTTAGGTGTCCCTAATTAAATTATTATTATTATTGCTATGACTACCGGAGTGTTTGATGTCTGCTGGAGTGACACACTTTCTCTAAATGTTGGAAAATGTTGTTAATACTACATAGGTATAGTTATCCTGTCTATTCAATGAATATAAACACATGAATATCCACACAAGCATAACTCCTCCTGTTCCTTTAGGAAAAGGTAACTGTTTTGACAATTTGTCCACACCCTTAGTGTCAGACTGAATGAGGACATGGTGAAAATGCAAACGTGTGCTGCTCTGGTTCATTGATTTTTCAGATATCGCCCTCCAGAGGCAGAGCTCAGTAGTTGCAGCTCAGTAATAAAATTGAATATTACAGAAACAAAAAAGGATGAAGTGATGTGATAATGAGAGAGCAGCAGCTCAGGCAGTTGGAGCTGGAATATGTCGTTCATGTCAGGATACTAAAGCAGACAAACAGTTTCTGTTCATCCTTCAAACTGACCATATTTTTTCATCGAACCACAACAGAATGATGCATCCAACCAGCATTGAACAGAAACTGTTTTTTATCAGAGATTTTTCAAAAAAGTGAAATATTTCCACTTGTTTTACTCTGGACGCAGGAGGGACTAATGCATATCATGCTGACTACTTGTGTCTCACTTTCTTATCTCCGAGGAGCTGTAACATGACAGTCATTGAAGAAACACAACTAAAAGCTCGAATTCCAGTGTAGGCAGAGAAAGACGAAGAGGAGAAAGGAGAGAACACAGAAGGAGAAATGTAGCAATAGAAAGAAAGAGACGGAGAAATATCTATTAGAGAAACAGGGACTTCTATCAATATCTGCAGATGCGGCTATATTTTAACGTAAAGGTGAAAGATGGAACTGAGACGAGTTCATGTTTCATAGAAGTGTTGAGAAAAAGCCTAGAACTGGTGGTAAATGGATTCCAGGGCTGTATAAGGGTCTATATAAGTTGATTTGTGGTGATGTGCTTTTTGGATACAAACAGTTCAGAATCTTGTGCTGCGTCTTCTTTAGCTGTGGCCATCCGTCCCACTAAAGTCTATATTGGTCCTGGTTGAGCTTTGTTGCACATAAAAATGAAGAGTAGGCCGTATTCAGGACCAAGTCAGGCACTTGTGCCGAATCACCACAGGGTTGTCCATCAGTGTGTGGGGTTCAGGGGGGCAGCTGGTGCTGAAACTTCTTCATGTTCACTACTTTTGCAGCATAAACTTCAAGCAGACACAGAAGAGAAGCTGGAGTAGATGAAATAAACCAAGACGAACCACAGAAGGTGGCTGGTAGCACCAGAAATTGTTTTTTTTCTCACACGTCTCTCCCCACAACACATCTACTTTCCTCACCAGCTGATTGGTCATTGCAGTTTCTCACGGGCCCCTAAATGGAGGTATCAGACTGCTGCTCTGCTACCCAGCTCGCCCATGCAGTTGATGTGCAATTTAAGGTTTGGATCTTTTTTTATGCAGATTTAACCCCTTGATCCCCGAGCAGTTTCTGGATGTGTTTTGCTTCTGTCACTTGCTCACAATCACGCAAAATAACAAGTTATTTCCTGATTGTTCACAGCGAGTTACATTCAGCACTTATAGCCACGCCCACAGCAACGTATAGCCCCACGCCCACAGCAGTATAGACACGCCCACAAGCAACGTATAGACACGCCCCACAGCAACCCACCTCAGCTCCCCTCACCCTCCACACTACCACCGGACACCCTGCTACGACTTGCTGCAACGCCCTCCGTGTGAAGTCACGCTAACAGCGAGGGGAGTCTGCTGTAGTGCTGAGTGGTTGAAGAAATGTTAATGGACGTGTTTGCAGTGAAACCAGGGTCACATTCAAAACCAGGACAGGCAGAGTACAACTGTGTGTTGATCCTGATCAGACGTACAGCTTTCTGCGGCCCCGGTGGCTCTTGTTATACTAACGCCTCAGGCTGTCATGCACAGGATAATCCAAGTGACAATAACCCATACTGTGTATGTCAACCATTCCAGCTCATCATATTTCTCATGCTTGACTGAACCACAACAGAATGAGCAAGCACTTGACAGAAAACAGATTAATTTCTGAAATGTTTCACAGCAGAGGGACTAATGGCATATTCATGACTGACTCTTGTTTTGTCACTTCCTCTATCAGAGGAGTGTAGATTATCAGAAAACTTCCTGCATGTCATCCTAGCATATTACTGCAGACTGTTTGGACGCAGAGGACGACACATCAGCGCTGGTGTATGTGACTCTTCAGGTGTTGCAAGCTTTCAAAGGTAAAGTTTGTTCCAATTAAATTTGCTTCTTATATGAAGTGCAAAAATGATGAAAATGAATATAATAGGTATAGTGTTTGTGTGAACTTGCAGTTTTAGATGAACAATCACTGAACGACGACAAATAAAAAACCACTTGCTCTCTTTCTATGACTCAATGTTTCAAACAGGTTTCATTCTGAAGAATGGAGAATACAGTAACAGCAGAGTGATTACAGCAACGTTACCTCTGAACTAGAGACCTGGCAAAACTTCTTTGAATCCAGAAACGTTACCTCTGAACTAGAGATCTTCTGGAACAGCGTCTTTCAACAGTTTGCATGGCAGTTAACCCTTTCCTACAGTGGTGACATATGTGATCGTGGTGTCGGCCTTCCTTGACCCTCGTGGCCATCTATGCTCTATATTCTCAGGTACGTTTGCTAAACATTCATATATTTCTTCTTCTTTCCGTCTTCAGCAAAGTGTTGCAATGACCAATAACATTTACAGGAATAATTTCATAATTAAAATTTACTTGAAGTTGGTAGCACACTAGATAAGAAAGACAAGATCAAAGAAAACAAGTTGTCGTGCAATCTGTACGAAGTTATTTGTGTTTCATTAGACTCTGAGGAGAAGATTTACTGTGTGCAAATGTGGCTCTGCTGTTTCTATTAGTCTGTGGTCAAAAACTGTGTTTTTCAGTGTCTGGTGTACTAAACAGCAGCTGAACGTCGTGTTTAAAAAATGTTACTTTGGTCATAAATCAACTAACCTGAGAAAAACTGGTAGACTGTTACTGGAAATATCCCTTACGTAGTTTTAAACACATCAGGAAACAAACATGTTGACAGGAAAACAAAAAGGAGATGAGTGATGTTAATGGAGAGCAGCAGCTCGAGCAGGTGGAGCTGGAGATGTGTTGATATAAAGTTCATACTGACGTTAATTCAGACAAACCACCAACAACAACTTTTACCAATGTTTTCCTGCAGGTGAGAAATGGTCAAGTTGCTCCGATCTACGTCATCAACCTCTCATCACCGACCTCTTCAGTTCTGCTGCATGATTGCTGAGGTGACACCACCAGAACATCGGAATACAAATGTAACTCATTCTTCATTTACATTTCAGTTGTTGGCCAGTGTCGGCTTCATGGTGTGTGTCTCCCTGGAAAAGTAACTATCTGTCTATCCAGTATGTGTGTAGCTTCTGTGTCTGATCATTATATTACTTTATAATTCTGAAGCTCCTCAAAGACTATGTGTCCATCTTGTATTACAGGTATTTGGTCTCGCCTGGCCACGTGGTACCGCTTCAGACGAACCATCAAGACCCTGTGGTGGTCTGTTGTCCTGGTCTGGTCTTTGTTCTTGTCTTTTTCCCCATTTATGATTCTCGTCTTTGGGTGAATTATGACCTTACTATGGTTATCTCCCCTCCTTCCCTTCCCACTGTCATATTCTTCCTGGGGTGGACCCTCACAAGCTCTGTCTGCCAGCACTGTCCCCTCTGATGAAAAACGAAGAATTGTGGGAGTTTTGGTTTCTGTGCTGCTTATTACACACTGCTGTTCATGCCCAGTCACGTTTCGTCAGGAGAGCAGAAAGAAACTTAACCTTTCCTCACTGTCTTTTCTGTTCTCAGGTTAGTCCTCTTGCAGACTTATTCCTGTATGTGTTCATGAGGAAAGGGATCATAGACAAGCTTTTGGCCTCTGTGTGTTGTTGCAGAATGGACAGCAATGATATCAGCAGATCACCAGGAATGATGACAACATTCACCAGTCAGCTCTGTGTGGCAGAGAAAGAGGGAGAGGAGAAAGGAGAGAAAACAGAAGGAGAAATGTGAGGCAAATAGAAAGATAGAGACAAGACAGTACTGTCATCTACTGATACGATTTCCAATCAGACACCTAACTGTAGATTAAAGGAAGCATTGCTTTGACTCTGCTGTGGGAGAACTGGTTGCTGGGAAATGTTTTGGTCAACTTGTTCTTGTTCACTGTGAAGGCTTCAACACATGTAAATAAAATATGTTTCTTATTATTGTGTCAGCTGTAAGTTGATGTCTATCATTATTATCTTTATGTTTTGATGAACTGAGCTCATTATAGCCACCAAAATCTTTATTCTGACTGTTAGTTTTGTCCTATTACTTTACTATTTGTTTATCTTAGTAGTAGTATTTTGTAATGTGGATTAAATGTAATTTTATATGAAATTGTACATTTTAAAGAGATTCAATTAAAAAAAATCTGTTGTCAGACACATTTGAATGTCTGCGTTTGACTAACTCGCTGAATTAAAACCTGACCTATTAAGGTTCAGTTAAGATTTCCACCGGTACTCTCAGCCTGGCAGACGCATGAATGACAGAGACAACATTCACCTGCTCACGTCAGTGTAACATCAACGTGATATAAAATGGTGCTGTTTTGTTTAGGTTTTCCTTTGTTACAGGTAGTTTAGGTGCATGCACGCATCTACTGCATCTTTTTTTTTTTCAGTCAGGGTGCTGCTGTGATGCATGTTGGCTGACTAGAAAGTAGTAATGGAAAAGGTTCATTAGAATTCCTGAAAAGCCACATTTTAAATATCCAGTCGTCGTAGAACAGGGCTGTCTGTCTTACGCTTTTCCACACTATTATCCAGGAGGCCAGTAGATAAGACACACATGTACTCACATCTATATTGATTCCTTTGGCAGAGAGTTTAACTCAACTTTTTTTTCTCTCATCAATTTCTTGAGAAGCAGAAAAAACAGGAAGCTGCTGCCGTATCACTGCCAACATCTAGTGCTTTACAGATAGCACAAAAAACAAAAACACTTTGAGGCTGTCAGCGAGCAGCGTTCCAACTTTGTTAGATTAGATGATGCTTCCGTTCTTTTAGGGTTTTAATTTAATAATATAATAATAATAATAATATAATAATTAAT
>NW_020853172.1:399874-402863 GCF_000972845.2 Larimichthys crocea
CTACCAACTTACTGCAACACCTCTGCAGTGATAACATCTAGGCATTTATGTACACAACAAGCTGTAGTTCTGTGACTGGGGCCACATTCACACAGACAGGAAGATACAAATTTTACTTTCCTGTAAGTACAGTCTAATAAAGCAGCATTTGTACAATGCATGTCAATACTGGACAACTCAACACTGCCCAATTACCTGTGATCTACATTTACACAATTGTAAGTTATTTTTTAGGTGTCCCTAATTAAATTATTATTATTATTAAACAAAAAAAGCCCATTTTATATCACGTTGATGTTACACTGACGTGAAGTCAGGTGAATGTGTCTCTGTCATCATGCGTCTGCCAGGCTGAGAGTACCGTGGAAATCTTAACTGAACCTTAATAGTCAGGTTTTAATTCAGCGAGTTAGTCAAACGCAGACATTAAAGGTGTCTAACAACAGATTTTTTTTTATTGAATCTCTTTAAATGTACATTTCATATAAAATTACATTTAATCCACATTACAAAAAGCATGGCGGTTGCATAATTCCTGTCAAAATACCACTACTAAGATATAACAAATAGTAAAGTAATAGACAAAACTAACAGTCAAATAAGATTTTGGTGGCTATAATGAGCTCAGTTCATCAAAACTAAAGGATAATAATGATAGACATCAACTTACAGCTGAAAAATAATAAGAAACATATTTTTATTACTGTGTTGAAGCCTTCACAGTGAACCAGAACAAGTTGACCAAAACATTCCCAGCAACCAGTTCTCCACAGCAGAGTCAAAGCAATGCTTCCTTTTATCTACAGTAGGTGTCTGATTGGAAATCGTATCATAGATGACAGTATCTCGTTGTCTCTATTCTTTCTATTTGCCTACATTTCTCCTTCTGTTTTCTCTCCTTTCTCTCTCTCCTCTTCTCTTGCCTACACAGAGCTGACTGTGTGAATGTTGTCATCATTACCTGGTGATCTGCTTGATATCATTGCTGTCCATTCTGCAACAACACACAGGGCCAAAAGCTTGTCTATGATCCCTTTCCTCATGACACCATACAGGAATAAGTCTGCAAGAGGACTGAACCTGAGAACGAGACAGACAGTGACTCAAAGGTGAGTTTTTCTTGCCTCTCTGAAAGTAACTGGTGACTCTGGGCATGAACAGCAGTTTGTAATAAGCAGCACCCAGAACCAAAACTCCCCCCACATTCTTCGTTTTTCATCAGAGGGGAACAGTGCTGGCAGACAGAGCTTTGAGGGTCCCACCCAGGAAGATGAGGCAGTGGGAAGGGAAGGGGAGGATGACTGCATGATAGTTAAAGGCCTCTATCAACCCAGGAATCTAAAGTGAGGAGAAAGACAGGAGGAATGATCCAGACCAGGACACAGACCACCACAGGGATCTTGATGGTTCGTCTGAAGCGGTACCACAGTGGCCAGGCGATGGACCAATACACTGTAAATGCAAGATGGACACATAGTCTTTGAGGAGCTTCAGAATTATAAAGTAATATAATGATCAGACACAGAAGCTACACACATACTGGATAGACAGATAGTTACCTTTCCAGGGAGACACACACCATGAAGCCGACACTGGCCAACACACCAGTGAAATAAAGATCACTGAAGACCCTTATAGATACCTTCCGATGTTCTGGTGGTGTCACCTCAGCAATCATGCAGCAGAGCTGAATGAGGTCGGTGATGAGAAGGTTGATGACGTAGATCGGAGCAACTTGACCATTTCTCACCTGCAGGAAAACATTGGTAAAAGTGAACAAGCAGTTGTAAACATGTTCTGAACTCCACCTCCTCCCAAATATTTCTTCTTGCAGTCAGAGACATTTATGCATTTTTCATCAAACTCTCATTTGTGCTGTCAGAAATATCAGATATGACACACTGGCCAGTCACTGCAGTAACAAGACTAAGGAGCAGATTTACTGCAGCTTCTGCAGCTGTTTTTTCAGGCACAGATATGACACACTCTGACACAAAGGTCTATCAACACCGCCCGTGGTTCGGTTTTAGCTCCTTGCATCTCTGCACCAAACATTAAATGCACATGACCTTTGACCCCTTAGGCAGCGGTGTGTTAAAAAAACTACATGATCGAATCAAGAATGTTACTACATGGGCTCAAGTTTGTAAAATGCAAGTTGAGACTTAATCATACAAAGTAAATTTTGTAAATGTGTATTCCGTCACAGCTCGCTGACTCTCTCAAGCCAGATCGTGATTCTTTACGGACAGAATGTACGACAGAAATATGACAAATTAAATCAATAAATTTCAGTCATAATGTACGTACCAGAGAATAAAAAGCACAGATGGCCACGAGGGTCAAAGGAAGTCCGATAGAAATGATGCATGGCACTATATATCTGACTGATATGTCCTTTCCACGACCATCGTAGTCGTAGGTGATGTTGCTGTAATCAAAGCTTTCCTCCTGTGAGGTGTTGTTCATGTGTAAATCTTCCATCCTTCACAGTGAAACCTGTGAGGATCCTCCTGGACGTCTCCCCTGGTGAGATGTTCCGGGCACGTCCCTCCGGGAGGCGGCCCCGGGGAAGACCGCAGACACGCTGGAGGGACTATGTCTCTCGGCTGCCTGGGAACGCCTTGGGTCCCCCCGGGGGAGAGCGGGCAGAAGTTGGCGGGGAGAGGGAAGTCTGGGCCTCCCTGCTAAAGCTGCTGCCCCCCGACCGATAAAAACGGTAAAGCGGAAGAAGACGGACGGACCCTTCAAATAACCTACTGATGATGCACACTGGGTTTCAGGCACAGTAGGAACTGGCACACGCACATACCCGTGGACTTTACTGCTTCTGTACCTCTGTGCCACATCTGGATGATGCATGACGCACCTTCTATTATTTAGTAACAGCAGAATAAAGACACATTAAAGCACACATAGAAAAACTCTCGCATCAGCTGTTGAAATAAAGAGTATACATTTACCAAGGCAAAAGAAGAGGTTTCCATCT